>NC_012876.2:41981351-42109042 GCF_000003195.3 Sorghum bicolor
AACAAAAACCCTACCACTTTGTTTTAACAAGCAAAACCAAATTCCAAACAGAATTTGAATTACAAGTTAAAACTCAGTTCTAGGTTTTAATTAAATTCTTTTTGGATATTTTTGTATAAATTCCATTTCTCAATTTCCATAACTCCAAAAATTGCACAAAAATATTCTAAATGCTTCTCACACATAAATCAACCTAATTTGAATTTTTCACAATTTTAGGATCAAGTATCATATTTTTAACATATTTAAAACACATGAAATAAAGCACATAAAATCATAATTTGCTCAAGAGTGTCATGCTCATGATGCTTATGTTTGATGGAATGCTTATGCAGGGCTTTGGTGAGACTAAGTGCATGCTTAACACCTATGGTGTTACAGCCTTCAAAATTCAAAACTCTATACCACACACTATCACTCTGATTTCACTACGCATCACGATTGATCGTAACCAGGATCACGAAATACTCAGAGAGGGAAAGAAATACCCAAACGACTGAGGCCGACTGGTGGACCCAGTGGTGCGGTGCGGGCGCACCCCCAGGTCCGCCAATCGGCCCCAATCTTTTTCCCTTCCTCTTTTGCATTGATTAGCGTCACGTCCATGGTTACGATCAAGTTGTTTCCAGATCAGAGACTACGTTAGCACCTACAAAATCCTCCATAGGCCTCTTCTCTTCTCACACCAACCATTTCTCATCTCCTTCTTTGTGAAGATTGCTAAGCTCTCCCATTCTTCAGTAGTGACCATGTCTAGCTATGCCCTCTCGCTGATCAATGCTCCCAAGACCATAGCCAATCTAGCATAACACCTTACCAAGAGAGTTCTAGCAAGGAGGTCCATGTTGAGAAGAGAAAGCCACTAGCGTTGTTTCCAGCAAACCACAAAGCGCCCACCAATACCACCGCCAACATACCCGCTACTGCCCGTTTGTCCACTAGCAACATAGGACTTAAGAGAAAAGCCCTTAGTGGTGATAGGCAAGGCAATCATGCTGGTAGCAAGATGGGTGGCAAGACCAAGAGGACGGAATCATCCAGTCCTCTCCCTAGGATCAGGAGGCACTTGCCACAGCCATCAATCAAGCGTCGTGCAGGACAGTACGAGAGGATCGATGAAGAAGATGATCCCAATATCATAGCCGAGCTTTTAGCTAAGTAGGCTAGCCTACGTGCTGAGTTATGGGTTTTAGAAGACGACCTAGGGGAAAAGAACACTGAGATTAGGAACCTCAGTGATGATGTTAATAGGTTTCACTTCAAGTTTAATACTAAACTTAGAAAGGTCACTGAAGCCTTAGGTGTTGGTCGCCTTGTTGAAGATCTTTAGACCACACCTCCTGCATGAATCTTTGTTTATGCATATTTTTCCTTTTCACAATATTTATGTTTCAAATATTTTTTCCCTTCCAATGTAATGTGCCTATTCAAAGTTATCAATAAAAAGAAGTTTGTTTATCTTGTGCACGTGTTTTCTATTTATATTGTGACTAACCATGACAGGAAAGAAAACAAGTGTGGGGGAAGGACTATTCAATCAAAAATTTTGGTTTGTGCAAACCCTCTTCCCCAAAAGATTTTCAAATGAAATGTTTAAAATGATGTTACCTTCGTACTCCATCAAACATGTCTCCTATGTTCAAATTTGTTTTTGCATACTTTTTATTCTTAGCTAATATCCCTAGAGATTTATGAACACTTGTTATAGGGACCCCATTTTATCTAAGTAATTGACATTTGTGATATAGTAGGATGACACGATGCTTGGTGGTTCTTTCAAATTACTTGGGTTTTCTTTTATAAAAAGCAAAATTCAATAGCATGTTTCTTGAATAATCAAGCTTTATTTCTACCATGGCCAAATATTTGTTCATGATTAAACCTTCTACATATGCTGCTTGCTCTGTGTTGAGTTTGGTCAAATTTTTGGACCACTGTCGAGAGATGTTTCATGCCTCTAAAATCAGAATTCACTTGCAACCACCATATAAAAGCCGACTCTCACACTGAGAAGTCGCGCACAACATGCTTTCTCCATCCACCCAAAATTTCGCCAACTCTTACACTGAGGGTTGCGCACATATATCCACCAAATAAAAATGCCAATATCTCACCCTGAGAATTGTGCATTCATATACATTCCTTGCATTTGTTATCATAAAGCTCTCTTTTGTTTTCATCAGAATCAAAGGAATGGGCTATATATATAAAAAAAATAAAAAAAATAAAATTTGTGTTATAGCCCATATCCTCTCAAGTTTTTCATCTCATTTCAAAAGAGAGTCTTGATGCAAGGAATGTTGCAATAAAAGTAGTGATAGAATTCCACCAAAAATTCCACACACTTGGACATTCTGATCTAAGGGTATGGCGCACTCCCTCTGGTATGGTCCTGGGTTTGACTCGACAACATATGTAGGGTAAGTAAGTTCCACCATCATACCTACCCAAAACTCCAGATAAGCCTTTTAGAAGTAGGATGATCAAAAAGAAGGCATCAACTCTTTTTGCCTTGGTAAGGAACCACTGACATATTAGGATGGACTTGAGAGCATCATTCAAGAAACATATGCTATATTTATTTTTCAAAATCTTGCAAAACCCCGAGTTTTTGCGCAGGGACTATGTAAGAGGATTTGAATCCAAGCTGTTCCATGTTTCAATTACCCAAGATAGCTTGGTAGATACTATGAAGTTCATAAATCCAGGTGAAGCTGGGAATAACCTGTATGTAGATTCTTTTGACAAGGAAGATGAACCCATTTGGTCTTTAGTTCCTTCACTCGAGGACGAGCAAAGGACCAAGTGTGGGGGAGTTGTTGGTACCCCTTATCTTATAATTATAAACATCATTTTAATAAATAAAATAAATAGATGGTAGGGCTTTGAACTAACCTTTCCACAAGTTTTGTTGCAAATATCAATTTCAGGTATGACACGTGGAAAGGCGCAAAATACACGAGAAAGCGCACTTCAAGAAAGCGTATCAGAAAAGGCGCAAATCAAAGATAAATGGAAAAGCCCACCAAAACACCAAACTAGATCCATCCGTAACCACAGGAAGGATCAGGGCCTAGAGACGAACCGACCACGCGATGGCGGTGGCTAGGGGGCCACCAGTGGTGCGGCCGCACCCTGGTAAGGGCGCACCCCCATGACGGCAACTCGGTCCCACCTTTTTCAGGCGGTTGCATGGCAGCATGCATAGGACAGTTTCACCTCCTACCAAATTTACATTGCCATGAACCGTCCTTGTTGGGCTATAAATAGATGGCTCCATACCATTCAACACACACACCATCATTTGGAGCAATACACCTCACATTTCTACACTTGTTCTTTAGTTTAGATTCAATAGTAGAGCAAGGCAAAGCTAGCAAGGAGAGCTTGTCTCCTTGGAGGATCTTAGAGCTTCTTGGTATGAATACAATTCAGTTCTCCTCCATGAGCAAGTTCTTATCTTATTTATATGAGTATGCAATTGAATTAGAGTATAGTTGTGTTCATATCTTGTTCATAGTATATGAACTAGTTCTCAGTTCTTGTGCTATGTTCTTGATGTGTTCATCCTTGTTCTTCATCATTCATTGAATTAGTATGAATAGACAAAGGATTAAGATTGGGGTAACGGTTCGTTGGGCTGTGATGGCCACTCTTAGCTGAGCCTGTCAATCCGAAGGGTTGGGGTCCCCGGAGGCTATGAGGCATTTCAAATTACACGGGCGAGGTGCTCGGATATGCGGAGATCAGCGGATGCGTGGGTATCTTTCGGGTAGAGGGGTAGGTGGCAGGGTAGTGACAGCCCTATCATCCCTGGTATTCCTCCACGATTAGGTATTCTGGTAGGAGTTCTGTAAGAGCATCTCCAGGAGTTTGCCAAATCTTACTTGGCAACTCTTGTGATTCGGCAAGTGTTTAAACCATATGGCAAATGCAAAAAGATTGTATCTCCAATAGCTTTTAGCAAACCCTTTGAGATGCTCTAAAGTCCCTATCGGTTGGATGTCCAGCTGCGGGGATCTCCCCAGAGCCTCAGACTTAGTTCTAACTCTAGTTATATTGATTAGATGTTCTACTAACAATTCTTTGCATTGTTATATAAGATCAATGCCAGCTCAAGTAGTTGTTCTTTATTTCTTTTATTTCCTTATTTTCTCTTTATTCCTTGAGGTTGCCCCGATGAGTGTGTCCGCTATCCATATTTTAAGAGCCTGCCGTGACCCCTGATTAGACTATGTCTACTTATGCATCTCAATAAGTGATCATGCTACAAACCAAGCATGATGCATTTGTTGCGCCCTCCTACAGGATTAAATACGATAACCCGTGAATACTCACGGGTTGAAATGCTACAATGATAATTCTGTTCGCTTGTAGTTTTATTCTTTATATTCATGAACTATTAATTGGCGTACCTCAGTACCATTACTTAAGATTGTAAACACTGTGCATTTATCTGGCACCGTGCTACAGCTTCGCATATTGTAAGTAAGGATGGTTAGGATGGCCAATCCGGCATTCCTAATTATTGTTACCAGACTGCACTGCTAAGGCTGGCGCCGTTAAAGGCCTTGGGTTATCTCTCTGACGTAACGATAGTTATGGTATACCAACACCCGACATTTCTGGTGCTACTGCTAATGATGGATTTATAGTCTATCTTTAGTACTGACGCTAAGAAATGCCAACAGCTATCGAGCCCCTGGCCATTCGCTCGGTCGTATTTCTATATTCGAGGCTAGGTTCGACATCTGAAAGCCCTAGTTTGGTTTTGGATAATTGATGAAACCCTAGTACTAACCTCTATACTAGGTGTGTGTAGACTTAATGAGGTTGGTACATGCCAAGTGATGGAGCAAGTGATGATCATGGAGATGATGGTGATGACCACAAGGTGATCAAGTGCTCAACTTAGAAAAGAAGAAAGAGAAAGACAAAACCCTATGGAGATCAAGGCAAAGGTATTGCTTAGGGTTTTGGTTTTGGTGATCAAGACACCATAGAGGGTGTGATCACATTTAGGATAGATAGCCGTACTATAAAGAGGGGAATTCTTTGGCTAAGCGGTTATCAAGTGCCACTAGGTGTCATTGTTCATGTGCATGCATTTAGAACCTAGTGAGCTAACTTAACTCCTTCAAAGAAAATGATTGTGAAAATGCTAACACATGTGCACATGTTGGTTTACACTTGTGGTGTTGGCACACTTTGAGAAGGAGGTGGAGTTTGAAGAGTAGAGAGAGGATGGGATTCAGCGGTTTTGAGAAAATGAAGTGCATATTTTCTTTTGCGCCGGTGGGGAAATTTGGAGAAGTCGTGGGAGTGTTCCTCGCAGAGAAACACTCACCGGACGCAGGCCTTTGAGGCACCGGACGCTGTGGCTGAGCGTCCGGTGTGCTGTGGTGCTAGGGTTAAGCACCGGACGGTGAACACCGGACGCAGGGGAGCTCCTGTTCATGCGTCTGGTGCTATCTGACTTCGGTCGGAGTGTTTGACTGGAAGCACCGGACGCTCAGGGAGCGTCCGGTATGCGGGCGTTTTGCGACCCTCTCTGCGCATGGGTCCGGTGAGCACCGGACGCTTCCGGTGCTTAGAGTCCGGTGACCCGTAGGTTTGCGGAACTCTCTGCGCATGAGTCCGGTGAGCGTCCAGTGCACTGCAGGTGACCGTTAGATTCTGACATGAGAGTTTCAAAAGGTGACATGTGGCTGACATTGGAGCACTGGACGCTGAGTCTGAGCGTCTAGTGCCCCTTTAAGAGCGTCCGGTGACCTCGAGTTTTGCCCAGTGAAAGAGCCAACGGCTCTAATTGTTTGAGGGGCTATATATACGTGTTTGGCCGGCTTGGGGCTCACTCTCTTGGCATTCTAACATACTTGACATCTTTGTGAGCCTAAGCAAACACCTCCCACTCATCTCCTTCATAGATTATACATCTTTGTGAGTTTGGGATTGATTCCTTGTGCATTTGCTTGAGTGATTGCATCTAGTGGCACTTGGGGATCGTTCTAGCTGCGGTTTTCTTGTTACTCTTGGTGGTTGCCGCCACCTAGACGGCTTGGAGCAGCAGAGGAGGATTGGCACGAGTTGGTGATTGTTCGTGGCCATCTCCCGGTGATTGTGAGAGGTTTGTGCCTACCTCGGCGGAGAGCCAAAGGCAACATTAGTGTATTGCTCGTGTCATCGAGCTACCTCACTTGTGGGTGGGTTCTTGTGGTGTCCTAGTGAGGACGAGGTTCGTGCTACACCTCTTAGCCACCGAACCACCAAGTGTTGGTCGACACAATGGGGACGTAGCGTGCCGGCAAGCACGTGAACTTCGTGAGAAAAATCTTGTGTCTCCATTGTGTTTGTTGATTAGATTTCTCCCGGTGTTTGGACTTCATAATATTGTGATTGGTTCATCCCCTCTACGTGGTGGTATAAAGATCAAACTCTCTGTCTCTTACTTTCTTGCAAACTAGAGTAGCTTACTTCTTGTATAGAAACTTTAGGTAGCTCTCTAGTGTAAGTAGAGACTTAGTTCTTGTGTGCATAGTGATCATAGCAACTAGAATTTTTGGGTAGGTGGCTTGCAAACACCCCATTAGAGCTAGAGCAAAAAGCTTCGCTTTGTTATTTACTAACCTCTTGCTCTAGTGTTTTTGTAGATTTTTTTAAATAGGCTATTCACCCCCCTCTAGCCATATTAGGACCTTTCAACATCGCGCTGTGGGTCGAGCTAGGGCATCGTCGAACTTATGTTTGCGCTAGATTGTCGAGCCTGACCCTTGGGTTACCTTTAGATCTTTTCATCAGGAATGTCTGCTAGGGTACCCCCTATTGACATCCTCAACAAGAACATATGAATCTATTAAGAATAAAGTCTCCTTAATATATAATGAATACAATAAAGTAAGAACTAGATCTATTACCGAACTTTTGCGCTCTAGACCGATGCCAGGGGCCCTAGATCCCGATGAAGAACTAGATCTCCTCTACTTCTAATCTAACTAACTTGAACTATGAACTAGAAGGCTCTTGATGAACTTGGAGGCTCTTGATGCTTGATGGCTTGAGGCCTTGATGAATGAAGTTATTTTCCATAGGGTCTACCCATGTATTTATAGTCTGGTGGGATGCGCGTGTGCTGTAGGATCAAAGCGACTTAACCAAGGGCCGAGATGACTTCTTGTAGGTAGTGAAGGAAGCTTCCAGAAGGGGGGCTAAAACTCTAGCAACAGGTGGGCGGCCAGCGCTAGGGTGGGGCCGGCCGGCCCCACCTGCGGCCTCTGGCCCCCCAGCTCTTCGGGTGTCTTCTGGATCCTTCCTACATCCCATTCATGATCTTTTCATGGTGCATAAGTTTTGTGTTTATTTTGCACTTGAATCCCTCTTTACAGCTTTTCTGGAAATTGATCCTGAAAAATATAAAATATGTAGAACTTGTGGAAATTGTCCGTTTAAACCCTAGACTAGTATGTTTTCGTGTTCTCCTTTGGGTCTAAAGTTCTAATAAAAGTTGATGTTATCGACCGTCAACACCATGCCCTTGCTTCGGCAAACCATGACCCATAGCGGCAGTGCCGCCCTACTCCGGCAAGCCACCGCCGCGCGCCGCCGCAGCTTGCACCGCTCCGGTGACCTCATCCCACCGGAGCCGTTACGACCATCTGATCCCAAGCCAACGGCCCTGTTAGCGGATGATGTGGTGACCACATCAGCTCTGCATCAGCAAAGACTGATTCAAACACGGTCAGCATTGTCAGCACTTCTCGTTTTGCAGAAAAGTCCCTATCATTTTTGTAAATCAACCCGCAGTCCAACCCTATTCACAAATAATTAGGTTTAGGTTCAGATTTTTGCAGTGTAGACCCCAAAGCCGCCGATATTTATTTATTACGTCCAAAATGCTTTTAAAAATCAGTTTTAATTATTTAAAATACAAAAAATAGTTCTTCTTAATCACAGTTTTGCCACTGGCCTAGTTTTGGCTATAGAATCCGCGTTTTAACTCCGATTAAGCCTGTTCTTATCGCGTTAGGTTTGTATCGACGCAAACTACACGTTAGTAACAATACTCACCATGTTTAATGCCTCAGATTTTCACCATAAATATAAAATGATTAATGTCTAACTAAATGCCTTTTAAATCTATAAACATTATTAGGTTTATAACTTTAATTTTTCTTAATCAAATATTAATATGATTAATATCAACGTGATTGACTTTTCAAGTGTGACTTACTTAGTCTAACCTCTTTTCATAAATGCTTTGTTTAAGTTATGTCACCAATTCTATGTGCCTAAATTGTAAATGATAAAGTGACTTAAAATGATATATAATTATTTATAATTAAAATAAGACTAAAGTATAACCTCAACTCTTATAATTCTTTATAATTTGGTCAACTCAACTTTGAGATATTTCTCTAAAAAGTCTATCACTTCTTTTCATAAAATACGACCAGAGTATAGTTGTCCTCTCTATTATGTTACAAATATCAAAAGTCGTGTCCGTTTAACGAAACATTCGTCCTTAATCGTTCTTGTGTTGTCACGATCGTAACAACAAGCCGTGACATTTAGTGCACTGTCTTGTAAACCTTTCATTTTGATTGATGTCTGTTCTTAGTCATGTTTATTTGTCTATTTGTGTTGCTTGGTTGCTACGAGTAGAAGAAGCGTGATTCATCAATAATGAAGACTGGGAGTTGAGGACTGGCAGTTGCAGTAGAAGCTAAAGATTAGAAGATAGAAGCCAAAGAATTCTGAGTAGCTATACTCTAGGGACAAAGGCAAGTGCAGGCACCCTTTGATCATATGGTACCTATAAACTTTAATTACATTTACTTTTGATTGCATGAGTCTTAATACTGCAAACCCTAAGGACTCGACTAGCCCTTTACTACTATTCCTTGAATACCTGGGTTTATACATGGATAGTATTGTGAATAATAGATATGCTTAGCTGCTCTGCTCATCTATTCCATATAATAAATGAATGTAAATAATCTTGCTTAATAAATTCTTCAATGATGACTGATGTTTAAATGATGAATGATGGTCTCTTCGATGATGGGGATGTTCCGGTGCTTGTGAGCATCGTGGTTTGTTGAGGAAAGGGGGGAACGAGTACTGAGCTTGGCCTAGTTTTCGGGGGTACTCGTTGCCGCCCTCCATAAGGACTTAATCATGGAGCGACACCCTAGGACTTACAGTACAACTTCAAGCTATATGGCTCTGACTTGACGTAGTATCAGGACCTCTACTAGTAGCGTGTAACTTTCCGGGTAGGCGTAAGGATGAAGCTTGGGTATTCATATTAAGAGGTCAGTCAGTTTGGGGTCCCATTGCTATGGGCACGGCTGTCGTGCGCCCTGGCCAAAACTTATGAGTTGCACTCTATTAGCTAGAACCTGTGAAAAGTCTCGTAGTGAAACCCTGCCTACTCACATTGGTTGTGTTTTAGGGATTCGTGACCCTTAGCAAATGGGAATCACAACTTGAAGTGAAAGTGTACAACCTCTGTAGAGTTTGATCAAACTGATATATCAACCATGCTCACAGCTATGAGCGGCCCAGGCTCTCACATGATGAGCAAATTTGAATCACATGGAACTTGGAGGCCAAAATTGGTTGAGGTTGCTACCTCGTGCTTTGGCGGAATGGCTATTCCGTGTTGGCAGGATAGCTATACTGTATTCTTAATTGGGATTGCTATTCCATGACCTTAATGGGGTTGCTACCCCGAGTTACTATTTGAGGTTGCTACCTCGGTAATAATAATAATGAAGATGATTAGTAATATCGTTAATTTACTTCCATCTAATTAAGGGTTGGGATGCTTCACTCATAATTAGTAATAGGTTGTTTTAATAGTAGAGTTGTAATAAAAGTTTACCAACTAAAAAGCTCAATTGCAGTTAAACAGTGTCAATTTTTCCTTTGATTAAGCCTTGCATGTCATATACTTTTTGCCTGTACTTGTTGAGTTCGACATAAACTCACCCTTGCCATTTCTCCCACACCCCAGTGTGTAGTAAAGTTATATTCAGAAGAAGGATAAAAGTTTCATGAAGTTTCCTAGAGGCATATCAGAAGTACTTGGCGTACAGAGCCCCCAGTCAGTCGTCCCTGAGAAGAATGGAGCCTAAGAAGTTTATCAACTATTTCCGCATGCTCTGATTGTTGTAAGTGTTATTGTAAATATGTTTTGCACTTTATATAACACTATTTCTTATATTTCTATTTTTTTGTTGTATGTCTTCTTTTAAAACCAGGGTGTTACAAATAGGCTGAAGTAGCACAGCAGCTAGTCGGTGGGGCTGAGTTCTTCATCGTCGGAAATGCCAAGCTATTTCATGAGGACTTGGCGGGCTTTAGCTTGTGCGTCGCCCCTAGGCTAGGTCCTGGTAGTGATGCGCACGCTCCTGCACACTGGAGCCGCAACCTTCCTATGTCACTGTGGCGGCCTGGGACGGTGCTTTGGAACCTATAGTCCAGGTTGTGTCTAGCAACGGTTGTCTAGTGTTGGCGTGCTCACAACGCGAACTGGAGGTATTTGCGCACTGAGTTCTGCATCTGGAGTAGACGAGTCCCGGATGGAAGCGCCTGATCTGTCATCCCCCTTGCACATGTGCTTCAGGGTGGGGAACAGGGCCATCATGTGCTCGCCTATGGTAGACCTGGCCTAGCCAGAAGCGATGGTGCGGGGGCAGATTGGAGCACTGCAGTGTCTCCCCCTGATGGGTTGTGGGGTCTGGGATATCCTGAGCGAAAATCTTTGGTGGAAATGTTTCTTGCTGCCAAACACATTCTTGATAGTTCGCTAGGACTCCCAACGTCTTTATTTACATTTATTTTTGAAACAGAACCGGCAGAAGAGCTGCCTGTTGTATTAAAAAGAAGGGAGCCTAGAAAGGCATAAAAGATGTAAAAAAATATATAAGTTGTACAAGTAGAGTCAAAGCTCGAGGAATATCAACTCATCAAATGCGGGATAATAGATTAGAGATGTGTCTCCCGCCATTGCCCATAAATTCGCCTCATCTTTGATTTTCTCGAGAAGCTGCAAAGATGTGGATTTTTTGTGCTAAAAAATTCTTGCATTTCTTTTTTTCCACACCTCCCAACAGACAAGAATTATGGTGGAGCATAATCCTTGTCTCCCCATAGAAGGTGTGCGATCTAAGTTGTTCCACCAAGTTTGCACTGAGTCTCCTAGCTCCGAGGCGGTTGGTTGTAGTTGCTCGTTACCCAGCCATGTTGCAATGTCGTCCAAGATACGCTTAGTATAGCGGCACTCTTGGAATAGATGGACACCCGTCTCTTGGTTGTGCCTACATAAGGGGCAGACGCCATTATTCGTCCATCGCCGCGCTTGTAGCCTATCAGCAGTCCAAATTCTATTTTGGATTGCGAGCCATGCAAAAAATTTGTATTTTGGTGGTGCCCAAACTTTCTAGATCAGTTGCTTGAAGTTTGTCCGCGTTGCTCCAATAAACTGCGCTTGATAAGCCGATCCTGTTGTGAATTTTCCATCTGGCTTAAATTTCTAGGTAATGTTATCCTCCATGTTTGATTGTAGCCGAATGTGATTGAGTGTGCTCCAGAACTTGACATACTCCAGGAAGTGCTAGGAGGTGAAGCCCACATGTCGCTAGTCAATGTCTTTGATCCACATTATGTTGTGCAAGCCCTCGCTAATTGTCTTGTTTGGCGCTATATCTCGGGGCCTTTGACCTTGGAGCCAGGCACTACTCCAGAAGGATGCTCTCAAGCCGTCGCCCACTATGATTGATGTTGTTGCAGTGAATAGGAGCCTGTCAGTTGTGTCACACGGTATGTCAGGGTTGTTCATCACCCTTCCTTCTCCCTCCCATTCTTTCCACAACCATCTGAGATGCAGTGCTCTTGTAAATTTTCCAAGATGAAGTATCCCTAGGCCTCCAGATTCAGTTGGTGTTGTGGAACGCAGCCAATTCACTTTACATTTCCCCACAGTTAGCTTCTCGGATCCTGCTCAGAGGAAGCTCTTCCTAAGGTTATCAATTTCCTTTAGTGTGGCTTTGGGAGCTCTTAGCGATGTGAGGCAGTACACAGCTTGCGAGGTGAGAACCACTTTGAACAAGGTGGATCTTCTCGCATGATTAATATTCTTGCCATTCCATACAGTGAGCTTGCTGACCGCTTTATCAACAAGAGGCTGGAAATCAACTCTTCGCAGTCTGGTGTTTGTTAGAGGCAACCCTAGGTATTTTGTTGGGAAGTGCGCTCGTCTTGCAGGGAAAAATGTGTAAAACCTCATCAAGGTCGACACCTTGATACCTTATGGGAATGACAGACGACTTTAGGACATTTGTTTGGAGCCCTGACACTTCACCAAATTTGGCAAGAATATCAGCAAGGGTAGTGACGTCCTTCTTATATGGCCTAACGAAGATAGCTGTGTCGTCCGCATATATGGATGACGCATGACAGTTTGTTTTCCCCTGAATTTTGCTAAGTGTCCTTCTTCTATTGCAAGGTCAAGGATTTTTTGCAGTGGGTCGATGGCGTTGACAAATAGCAGGGACAAAAGCGGGTCGCCTTGGCGTAATCCCCTTCTGTGATTGATAGGCGCAGTGGGGACGCCATTTAACAATATGTGAGAAGATGATGTTGATAGTAGAGAAGCTATCCACTCTCTCCATTTTGGAGGGAAGCCGAGCCTGCTCATCATGGTGAGTAGGTACTCCCAACGAACTGAGTCAAAGGCCTTTGTTATGTCTAGCTTCAAAAATAGTGATGGGGTCTTTGATCTGTGGAAACGGCGTATAGCACACTGGACCGACATGAAGTTGTCATGGATGCTTCTTTTTTTAATGAATGCGCTCTGGCTCTTGGAAATCAGGCTGTTCATGTGAGGCACCATGCGCATTGCCAAGACCTTTTAAATAATCTTCACGGAGGAGTGTAGAAGGCTTATGGGCCTATAGTCCAAGACCGACTCTGCCCCGTCCTTTTTAGCAATTAGCACCACATTTGCTATGTTGAGTATAGATAGACTAGAGGTGCGTAATCGGTGGAAAGTGTTGGACGCGTTCATTACATCCTCTTTAACAATCTCCCAACATTCTTTGAAGAAAAGGCTGGTGAAGCCATCTGGACCAGGTGCTTTATCAGACGGCATATGATCTATGGCATTCTTGACCTCAGATTCCATAAAGTCACCAACAAGAAAATCTAGATTATGTTGCAAAATTTGCAATCTCTCCCAATTTAAATCAGTATGTCTTTGTGGTGTTCGCCTCATAATATTTTGGAAATGATCTTGGATCACAGTCACTTTTTCATCATGTGAAACCGCCCAGCCTTGCCCATTCCGCAACCTTTGAATGTGGTTCTTTCTTCTTCTCGCGTTTACTTTCCGATGTAAAAATTTTGTGTTGGAACCCCCCAACTTAATATTGGAGACACGTGAAGCTTGCCTAGTTCTTGCCCTCTCGATGACTTCTAGACCGAGAATTCGCTTTTTTAGCTTCAATCTTATAATGGATTGTGCTGACGACAAGCTTCTGTTTCCTGAGCGATATCTAAACGCAGTATCACTTCTAGAGCCATGTGCAGCTTCATTTTAGCATCTGAAGCAATTTTGTTGCTCCAAGTTCACAAATGCTGTGCTGTAGCGAGTAGCTTGTTGTAGAGGATGTGAAAAGGTTCATAGTGATTTGATCTTTGTGACCATGCCCTCAGCACCACATCCTTGAAGCCTGGAATTTTGGCCCAGAAATTTTCGAATCGGAATGTTCTTGGCCATTGCGGTCGACTTTGATTGGAGAGTAGAAGTGGAGCATGGTCTGATAAAGAGGTAGAGAGAGCGTGGAGAATATAAGAGCTAAAAGTAGAGTCCCAATCAGCGTTGCAAAAAACTGTATCTTGCCTCATCAAAGTTGGCTGACGCCTCTCATTGCTCCATGTGAATTTACGATTTTGGAGGTGAATCTCCTAGAGTTCACATTCGCTCAAAACTTCTCAGAACTATCGCATTAGCCTGTGGTTTAGTCTTCTATTGTTCTTATCAACAGCTTTGTAAATTAGATTAGAATCACCAAGAAGTAACCACTTTGCATTATTTTCTGGTTTGATTGCCTTTAGCTCATCCAAAAATCTTTGCATTGCACGGTTCTTGGTTGGCCCGTGGACAATAGAGAGTCGAAAAAATGTTGAGCACTCTTTAACTTCAATGTCAGTTGAGAGGTGGAATTCGCCCATAATGCAGTTTGTTAAGAGAATGGGATCCTCATTCCATAGAATGACAATTCCTCCGCGCGTTCCGAATACACCAGTTGATATCTTGAACACGAAGTTACGCAGACGAAAGCCACCCAGATAGGCTGCAGTGTGCTGATCTAGCATGGATAGCTTCGATTCTTGTAGGCAAGCGATGTGACACTTCGTGGCTGCTAATGTTTGATTCACGATATCTTTCCTATCACGATGATTCAATCCCCGAATATTCCAGCACAAAATGTCTGCATTTGGGCCTATCATAAGTCGACACAAAAAACTCTAACTCTCAAGGCATCACACAGAGAAATATAGATGGCAGCATCAGTCATAACATGGAGCTTCCTAGAAGACTCATTGCACGGGTACATGGAGATTGTCCTCAAATGGCAGAGATGAAGTTGCCTTAAGTAGTACAACACAAGAGCTGAAAATAAAAAACTGCGACGATGGAAAATAGAATTCTGGATACATAGCAATGACAGAGTTGGACACATTAGCCATCCAGTGGCCCAAATCAGGCTGCCGCAGGCAGTAGCGCCTCCTAAATGTCGGCGATTCCTTCGCCTGCCATGTCGATCAGCGCATCGTCAATCTCCATTGCTTGGGTGTCGTCCACTGCTGCACGTTCGGGCATTAGCACCGGTCGGGAAGGGCCTGTTGCCTCGGTTCCCGAGCCGGTGCTGCCCTTCCGGGACTAAAGGCCCACCCTTTAGTCCCTGTTCAGGGAACCGGGGCTAAATCCCCCCCCTTTAACACCGGTTGGTAATACCAACCGGTGTTAAAGGATCCTACCAGGGCTGCCACGTTGCAGGACCCTTTAACACCGGTTGGTATTACCAACCGGTGTTAAAAGGTTTCTTTTTTTTGGTTCACTTCTTCGATTCTGTTTATTGTTTTTATATAATAATAATAGGTTTTTCAATACATATTTTTGCTGATACAATAATATATTTATATTACACGCATATTAAGCATATATAAATGAAAATTATAGGCTTAGCTTTATAATTAAGCTTTGCCTATAATAAAATGAATAGGCCACATAAAAAATTAAATAGATATGTAAAAGGTTTTATATATAGTTTTATAAGTACAAAATTCGTAACACATATATACATAGAGTTTTTTCTCCCAATGTCTAAAAACGATACAAATGATCATTGTTGTTTGGAATAAGAGTTTCGTTGCTGTTGAAGTGAAACTCGCCGTTTGGATTGATCACTTGCTCGCGGAGAAATCCTGCTATCGTCTCTTGGATAGCTTTGATTCGGTCTTTTTGTATGACCTTTTTCCTCAACCATTCCGTCTTTAATTTGAAATAAATAAAAAAAGGTATTAGTTATCTAAGTTATTCAATATAATTCAAGAGATAATGAAAAGAGACATGTAACGTACTCTGAGCGTCTCTGTGGGTGCTTGATTGACTTGTGCCATCATGAATTTGCACACATAATATTCACATAGATTGTTCCCCTTCTTGTCTTAAACACCACTGTAGGATATATATAAAAAATATTCACGACCACGACAATAAGAAGGCTAAAAGTTAGCGAAAGTTTGCTAGCTAGTAAAACTTACTTGTGGATGAATTATGTTAAATGGCGCTTTACATCCACTAAGATGTTCACGGTCAATAAATCTTTCCCAAACCCAACACACAGCCAATTGTGGATCGTGAACTAATAATTACAGAGTCATATTATCATATTCTTCTAGCTGAGATCGACATTACGTACATTTGAATAATGTTTACCATTTGTTGATAATTTTCTTATGGTTTTCTCATTGAGTCAAAGATTATCAACTGGTTCTTAGGAATTTCAATGACCATGAGTATCCAGTGAAAGCTGTTTACACACACATATATATAGTGAGGCCTATATATAATTATATAAAACTTGTCTCGAGTAATAATAAGTAAAATAAAATATGCATGCACTTAATAACTATATAACTCACTTGAAGTTGAAGGGGAAGAGTATTTTTGTTTTTCTTTTTGGTTCACAAAAAACCTCATAAGATTGGTACACACTTCTGTCTCATGAGAGGCTGTCCACACTGCCGGTGGAGCCTTGAAAACAATATAAGGGTCAACGAACCCAATACTATTGTCATTTCTGATTCTGAGCTCTCTCATTTGTTGCCTGCATATATACATACAAATCCTAAGTGTGTAAAGATTATATACATGTAATTAAAGAAGTTAGAAGTATAATAAAAAAAGAAATACTTACAGACAAAAGCAGCTGACAAGAGATTTGTCGAGAGCGTCGAGGTGACATAATTGGTGTAATTCTTCGAATTGCACGTATATGAGGTCATCTCCATAGAAGTAGTGATGTTGTCTAATACGAACAGAAATCCAATTATCTCCCCTTTTAGACGCCTCAATGCACCATTTGTTTACTGCAAACATTTGTGTGCCGAGCTCATGTAAACGCTGAGGGTTGAATAGACTCCTGCCCGTTTCATATCTTGCCCTCCATTGATCAACAACCTCAGCTTTTTCAAATGTTTGACATCCAATAATGGCGGCAATTTCTTCCATATTTAAACCGCTCTGTCCAAAGTAATGCTCAAGCGAGTCTAGCTCAGACAACGCTAAGGATTTCTTTGGCATCAAGTCTTCATTTGAGTCGTATTGATTTGGCACAATCAAAGGGGGCACCAGTTTTGATACTTCTCTGAGCTATGGGACCCCCTTTCCTACTCTCTTTCTAGGCTGTGAAGACTTGACCAGAGACCGCTCATAGTCCGAAAGTGCTAGATTTTTCTGAGCTTCTCGTTGCTTCTTTTGCTGGTCCGCCACCTTCTTCCTCAGTTCCTCTGGCTTTACATAAAAGTACAGCTTTTCTGGGTTTAGCCGCTTTTTCCTATCCTCCTTCAATTTATCAAAAAATTGTTTCACCTCAGCTTTAGATGCAGCAATTACCTCCTCTTCACTCTTTTCATAAGGTAATTTTTCTGGTGTCTTAGCTCTCTTTGCTGAGGCATCCTTCTTTGGAGGTGGGACCGATGACTTTGGTCGTTCTTGGGCGGACCGCTTCTGACTACCTTGCTTTGGAGGCGAGGGGACCGACCGTGTGCTCTTTGGAGAGGGCGGTGCAGGCGGTGGAGGTGGTGGGGCCAATCTTTTCGGTGTTGGAGAACGTGGTGGAGGAGTTGGAGACCTCGGTGGAGGAGGTGGAGACCGTGGTGGGGTGGTGGCGGGGTCGGTGTGGCAGCCGCAGGTGCTGGGGAGAGAACCGGACATAGGTTGGAGGAGTCCCTACGAAGAAAATAATTACAAGTTTTGTGAGCAAACGTTTTTAAATTCAATACATAATAAATAATATAAGAAGTAAAATCACGCACAAACCTATGGTGAGGAATAATTATGAAGCGCTTGCGCCAACAAATAAACGTCTTCTCAGCTTCACCTAAGGTCTTCTCTCCGTCTCCCCCTTCTATTTCTAGAGGCACATTGCCACAACCTTTCCCAACCCTATCAACCGAGATGCTAGCATATCCACCAGGTACTGGTCGATTATGGATTCTTGGAGTTCTCGTTCGGTCGATAGGGTTGACAACAGCGATAGCCACCTTTTTTGTTGCATTCCCAACTGGTACATGCAACTCACAGGTAGTAAAAGCCTCTGTTACATCATCCACAGGGAACTGTAGCTTCGTGTCATCCTGAATGGTTGGTACTTCCGTGGATGCGGAGCTGCTTTTCAACTAGCCTGGGTGGTTAACGTTGACCTCGGGCTGTGATGTACCTTGCCCTTTCGTCATTTGACTAAGTGCTGCTTGCACTTGCCTTTGAATCTCCGCCTGCATCCATTCTTCACGAGCTTTCTCGCGCTCTTCTGACTGCAGAACAAAAGCTTCCAGCCGGCGGATCTGCTCTGCCTCCTCATCCTTCTTTCTCTGGCAGCTTCTGTAGGTATCTTGATCAGCTCGGAATGATTGCAGCCACGGAACTGCCCCATAGCCTCTCGTACGCCCACCGTGCTCAGGATTTTCAAGCGCATAGGTGAGTTCATCGTTCTCCCTGTTAGGCCTGAACTCACCAGACTGAACCACCTCTCCTGCACGGACTAGTCTCTCTGCTGCTCTAGAGATTTCTTGGCCCCAAACTAGCGCCCCGGTGTCTGGGTCCACGCTTCCCCCATGACCGTAGAACCAATGCTTGGAGCGCTCGCTCCAGTTCTTTGCTATTGTCTTGGGTGTGACCCCCTAGCAAGCATCTCCTGTTCCATTCGGTCCCACTTAGGAACTGCACTCTTATAACCACCTGATCCCATAAGATGGTGGTATGTCTTTTTACTTGCATTCTCTTTGTTTCTAATGGCTCGTTCCTCGCCCTCTTCTGATGTTTTGTACTGCACGAAGTCATCCCAAAAGGCCCTCATCTTTACATATTGCTTGAGGTTGAAATTTGGAGTATCGTTTTTCTTGACAAATTTATTGTACAAAGACTTCTTCCAATTCTGGAACAGTACCGCCATCTTCTTCATAGTCCAGTCATAAATTCGCACCTTCAACTCTTCCTCGTTGGTGTCGAAGGTGAAAACGTCTATGACAGCTTTCCAAACTAACTCCTTGTCACGATCAGAGACAAAACTGATTTCAGGAGCACCTCGCTTCTCTCTCCATTCATGAGCACTGATCGGTATTTGATCTCTCACAAGCTATCCACAGTGACTAACATATTTATTTGCATGTTCACCATGTGGTCTGCCTGTAGCTATCTCAAACTCGGAGATTACATAGCGGCCCTCCAACGGCTTCTTTGGCCCTCATGGAGGTACGCTTCTCCCTGTAGAGGTCGATTGTTGACGGTCCTTAATGCTCACACTTAACCGTGAACTAATCATGAAAAAGGATCCAAATGCATCCGACACCTAGACTTAGGGTTTCATCTAACAGATTTTTACGAGTTTTGGTGTTTGTCTATTTCTGCAGGGGGTTATAAGGAAATACGAAGGAAAGGCCCACACATTAGGTTTACATAGAGAATTAATGTGTGCGGTAATTTTTCATAATCAGGAAGACTCTAGAAGCAACTCGACCGAAGCGGAGCCGAGACGGGCCCGGGGCCGGGGCGCCCGCCCTTGATCCTAGGGCGCCCGCCCTGGTACAAGCACCAACCACAGAATGGAGTACACCATTACAAAGATCTCGTCGAGCTAATCGAAATGCATATATTATTTGCTATATTTGGAGTTCAGAATCAAGAGATATTAATAAAAGGACTCCACATAAAAGAGGTGCGGGATTAATTGGGCCCAAATCAGATTTTGGTCCATTAAGGCCTATGTGCATTTTAATGAGATATGGTGGAAAGTTTAGTACCACATCGCATGCTGAACCAAAAAGGCACAAAGGAGGAGGCTATATAAGCAAGGCCCCTAGCCCCTGGAGGAGTACACATCATTATAGAGTTGAGAGGTGCCCTCGAAGGATAACCTTTCAACTATAGAGAATTAGGGCTAGACATTCCAATGTAGTAGATTAGTTCTAGTCGGGAGTTAGGGAGAGCGGAGCTGCACTTCGTTTCTGGAGAAGTCTTCAGAGTTTTGGTATGTCTTTATATTTATTGTAGGACTTATGCATTAATATATTTATCTTCTCTATTTACTTTTATGCCTTAATATATTTATCTTCTCTATTTACTTTTATGCCTTTATATTTATTGTAGGACTTATGCATTAATATTATTATCGAGTAGTGTAGTTGTTATATTTTGGCATAGGATCTCCGTTCGCATCGAGTGCTCTAGTTATTCATGGTAATTAGAGTAGTAATCGTTAGTGTAGACGTGGTGTCTATACTAGAGGTTACCTGAGGTTGCACCTAGTCCTGCGGATTGTTGTGGTAGCCCTAGGGTAGTGACAGCCCTAACGGTCGACGTATTCCACCTCGTTCGGATCGGTGTTTGTAGGACCGTAGTCAGAGCTTCCCAGCCCCCTTCCAGTTCTCTTTCTGTGGTTGGTGTTCTGATGTCCCAAAGTGCTAATATGGGATTGCTATATCTATTCATTCTTTGTTATCATAGAACTGAAGTAATAGAGAAGTATACAGGAACCTAGGTCTCTCCCGTTGTCCTCCCGCTATGGCTATCTACGCATTTATCATAGAATTCTCACCTTTATATTATTACCTATCATATATCTTTACCCCTACTTTAGTCTAGTTGGTTTATTAAATTAGTAGATGCATGATAGTAAGTTATCAGATTCTTTGACCTTAGCTTCCTAGTGGTAAAATATAAATAACGGTACCTGGAATACTCCCGGTAAAATGCTACGATGATGTTCTGTGCACTTGCAGAATTTTTCTTATTCTTATTGCACTTAACAAATGTCAACAAGGATTTTTGGCATCGTTGCCGGGGAAGCAATTGGTGTGAAGATTTTGATAATGATCTTGATGTCTGCTAATTTAATGTATCACTAGCTTTAGTAGGTTTATTGTATTTATCTTTTCTACATTTGTTTTTATTTATTTCTCCATAACATATTTATCTTTCTGTATTATTATTGCATTAGAAAATATAATAAAAATATTTTATATAACTCATTGCATCTGAAATACTAAAACCTCATGTGAATAAATTGTGTGGTGTGTAAAAGCCCACATGGATATTCACCGTGGTAGAATAAATAAATATATATATAAAAATGCATTCATCCTGTTCTATTTCCTTTTTGCTTCATAGAAAGATTAAAACCCAAAAAACATATATATATATATATTGAAAAAATAGATCTTGTTGAAACTCTGCTTAGAAAAAGAATTAAAAAAAATCTAAAAAGCTTGGACAACTAAGGCTTAAGTGGCCAACTACTAATGTTTAATCTGTGCCACAAGTTTTGTTGTCTATTTGAGTTTAACATGATTTAAAGAGAGAATCCCCAATGATCAAGATATCTTCATCAACTTGGAAGCGCTGCAATCATCACTGATATTTTGAAGCTCAAGAATATTGAAGAACATCTGTGTTGTGTAGATTCAAGATTAAAGACTATGTCAACATTCAGCTTGGGGAAAGCAATCCCGTTATCTTCGTGATTCAGGCTTGAAGTAAAAGAGTGAAGAATAACAACAAGAATGGAGATAAAGAAGGAGACACATGAAGTTTAACAATTTGCACAAGAAAGACATAGCTTGAGAGATAATCCAAGGAACGAGATGAAGAGTGCCACGAACAAGATCACAACCATTGAGAAAGAAAAGCTTCCACAAGGTGATATTGTACCATCACTCTTCAATTAAGGTAACATCTTAAGGTATGTGACTGTCACTGTTATAAGCTTCTCCTTGATTCTGGCATGCACATGGATAACAAGACAAACATGTATGATTTATAACTCCAAATTAACCAACCCAAATGATTCAACATGTTTAGTCCTTTAATCTTTGTTTCCGGTACTACCTTCTTGATCCCACACTCTTAACCATATGAGCTAAAATGTTGCAGATCCGATCTTTGGAAAATGATAGTAATGTAAAGAAAAAACATTTACTTAGATAGATTATCTTTCCATAAGGTTGAGTGATCTGATCTGAAAAATGTTTTAAATGCTACACTCATGACCTTATCATCTATCAACTTTGTCTTGCTCGCTATGCTTAAGGGTAGAGAAGAACAAATACACTTTTGGTTCTGTTGGTGTTTTTCACCAACAGGGCCCATACACTTGATATCTGTCTTGTCTCTATGACAGAATACACTTTGAGCAAAACATAGAGGAGTTTTCCAACTCCCAGACTCTACCAAGTGAAGGACCTGGATCTACGAGCACAAACACACTTAGGAGGATGTTGCCAACGCCGCACTTCGAACTGTTGGGCAAACGAAAAACATGGGTGACACCGTATCAAGAGGTGCAGATGTCAAGGTCCACACCTAACTCAAATGACGCACCTAAAGAATGAACACGGTGAGAAGTCTTGTTCAGAAGACTTAAAACATTGAACTCTCGCCGAAAGGTAAAATCGGTAGTTATCCATATTTATCCTTTCTGCATTCCCTTTTTTCTTAAATTATTTACTTTCCTTAAATAGCTTGTTAGTTAATCATGCTATCTTGAAAAGAAAATAAAAATGTTAAAAACAGTAAGCCCCATGTGAGTATGCTCGTGGCATAAAACCCATTCACTGTGATGGCGTAAAAATAAAATAAATATATTCTTGTCTTGTAAAAATGAAAATATAAAAATAAATTTATGATCCTACTAAAGAGAGTAATATTTATTAGAGGAAGCTCAACATGATAAAGGCTAAGAGATTTTATGCTAACACTTAACCAGTTTCACAAAGCTTTGTTCTCTATTTGAGCTCCACAAAATTCAAGGATCAAGGAAGACTAGCAGACGGAGGATATCTTAATCGCTATTAGGGTGCTGCCAACATTCAAATACACCTACACCACCTTCTAGCTACATCAGAAGAAATTACGTTAAAATCCAGCTTGGGGGAGAGCACCCCCATTTATCCACCTAAGTATTTCTACTCACATTTATACTTTACTCAAATAATAAAAAATGCATAATCATAAAAGCTCAATTAAACATTTTGTGGTTATATATAACTTTGCTTAGTTTGCTAAATAAATAAATAAAGTGTCTATGCCAAACTGAACTTCAATGACAAACTCTTACATGGATATGATGAATAGTTGCTCTGCCAAGTACCTAGTTTTCAAATTTGAGCTCTCCCTCAAGTTTAGGCATAACTGTTATAATTTAAAGCTTCCTCTAAACCTGAATTTGTGGGAAGAGTACCTGATCAAAAGTCTAAGTCGTTAACAGATATGATATGGGAAGGTTGAGCTGCTGTTTATCTGTTCCTAGAGATGCTAGAATTATGGAGAATTTTATCTTTGAAAATCTTTAAAATGTTGCATGATGAGTTCCTGTATGATGAGAGTTTAAAATCCTACCACAGCCATATATACAAGCTTATTAGACTATAAACCATACATTTACCTTTTACTTCTTATGAGCATTGAGTGTGGTCAAGCTGTGTAGACCCTTAGGAGCTTGTCATGCGGTTAAAATCAAGATTCACTTGCACGTTCACTCATACATGCTGCTTCTACTCCAGAAGTACGCATCCACATACATCCACTCATTTCCTTATCCAGATTCACCCAAAATTATTCTACTCCTATCTAGGAGAGAATAGCCAATAACATTATCCTATCCCTGTTATTCCCCGTGAAATAAATGCTCGAGATATTTTGGTTACTACCACTTGCTACATTATTCCAGGAGGGTGAGTGCTATAAAAAAAGTGAATACGAGGAAATAAAAAGGGGCAAGACCCCGAAACCTCGAAAAAAAAGAGAGAAAAAGTGAGACGAGAGGTAAAAATAGAAAAGAGTGTCCGACAGTACAATTAGGGGTACAAGATACCCACCTGAGAGAAAAGAAAAATAAAATATAGAGCGTCTCATTTCCCTCAAAATGCCTCAAGTGCAAGAAAGGTATGTACCCCCTCAAAAGAGCAAAAATAGAATTAGACTTTCACCATTATTTTCACCATTATCACCATTCATTCGCCACACATGCACATCTTGATTTGACTAATTGACTTATTCTTCTAGATCCATGGTTTGACTATGCAATAAGTGTCTTGTAAGTATGTATTAGCTGTCTCCCACCTATGAGCTCCACATATCAAAACCTTATTAGAGTAGGGTGAGAGAGAAGGCAATACCACTATGCCTCATACCAAAAATACCACATACTTTGAGAGAAGGAATACACCATTACTGCCTTGGTAAGGATCTAGAAATACCACAAAAGAGAGACTAGAGAGAGTCATACAAGGAATCTTTGAGTTTTATTTGAAAAACTGCAAAAACTCCAGAGCTATAGTTAATCGAAGAACAAGAGACATGGCGCTTAACTGGACCATTCTATCTTTTAACTGCTCAAGACATAAGTGATGGTTGCAAGCCCCATGGTGGAAAGTAAAATGAGTAAGTTTAAATCTTAACAGTTTACTCTAACCCAGAGATGAGATCTTGTTTGAACGCATGTGTACCTTTAAAGCATGAAACCACTGCAGAAACTCTTGAGTCCATCTTTGCTCAGGGACGAGCAAAGGTTAAGCTTAGAGAGCTTATTGACGGTCCTTAATGCTCACATTTAACCGTCAACTAATCAAGTAAGTCTAAAACCTAATGAATGTCAACATTATATATGTTTACATTTACACGGCGCTTGTGGAATTTTTCTTATTCTTATTGCACTTAACGAATGTCAACATCGATCCAGAAGGCTACACGTAGATATAGAAACAAAAATACTAAATTAATAATCAAGTAAGTCTAAAACCTAATGTAACAGATGCATTATATATGTTTACATTTACATACCATGCCGTTATTCCTTCTTGTTGCACGACATGTTTTTGCTCAGGCACATTGCCCTCTTGTTGCTCAGGGGCATTGCCCTCTTGTTGCTCAGTCGGATTGTCTTGCATGATCTCGTTGTAATCAATAAAGTACTAACTACCATCGTCGATCATACTTTGAATGACATCTTCCATATATTCAGGATCATCGTGAGGACGGTCGGCCATTTCTATATATATATATATATAAGAATGAAAGTGCTGGAGTGCTCCAAAAAATAATACTAGAATCTTTTAAGCCAAGTAATAGACTAGAATAATTTACAAAAAATAATACTAGAATAATAGTACAAACAACAATATATACAAAACACCAGAAAATAAATTAAAATATATATTAGAGACTTATATACTACTAGTACTGCTACAAATGAAAGTGCTGGAGTGCTCCAAAAAATAATACTAAAATAATACAAGAATAATATACTAGAAAAATAATACTATAAAATAATACAAGAATAATATACTACAAATATATACTAAAAATATACTACTACAAATAATATACTATAGTACTACAAAATAATACAAGAATAATATTAATATACTACAAATATATACTAGCATAATATAATTTATAACAGGTCAAAACACTACACTTATACTAAAAAGTTGTTGACACCGTTTTTGGACACGTATCTTTGGGCATGCGTCTGGAGTTAATAAGATGTAGATCGGTAGGTCGAAGAGTAGTGACTAGTCTACAGGAGAGTTGCCGATGAGGGTTGATGCCGATGGAAAAGCAGCCAAATACAACTAAGTCCAAGGGTGGTGATGCGTTCATACCGATGGCCAATGCTGATGGTTGCCATCGGCTGTGAAGGGCAGTTTGCCGATAACTCTGAAGAAAGCGCAGGGGTTGCCGATTGACTCAGGATGGGATGCCGATTGATCATGGAGGATAGATTAGCGTTTTCCTTAGTTATCAGAATTCGTTTTGTATACGGATTCCATTTAATTTGGAATTCGAGTTCTAGTCGTGTCTGGTTGTAGCTCTTTGGACAGGGTATAAATGTAGACCCTAGGGCAATGTACTGAATCATCTATCAATCAATCAAACACAAGTTTTTACTCATATTCCAGCACCTACTTTTTTCGCAAACTTCGTCATATTTTATTTTTTACTACGAGTTCTTAAGAATTCGTCGAGTCAAACTCGGCGTGTTCTCAAGTTCCACGCGAACACCTCTTGGCCGTGACATCCGGGCGCATCGCTGTTGTCGGGACCAAAGTGTTCGAGTTACCACCTTCGTCGATTGTAAGGTCAAATCGGCTGGCACGCCTTAACGTTGAATCAGGTATTAGCCCTTTGTGTTTGCAGATCAGCTTTTGCACCAACACATCTTTTGGCACGCCCGGTGGGACAGATTCAAGATCAAGATCAACATGTTGAACACCGATTTCGACTTGGAGAACGTTATCCCCGAGACGGAAGCCAATCTCAGGGATGAGCAGGAGCAAGCTATGGCAAAGGCCATGGAGGACTACAAGCAGCTATGCTTGAAATCCTTCAGTATCAACAGGAGTGGCGAAGTGATCCAGAAGGAAGCATTGCCGATGCCTCGGCAAATTACTGTTGAAGCCAATCCTGGTAAACTTCAAGACATGGTTCTCAATGCTATTAACCGTGCCTTGATCAATCAAGCTGGTGTGCTGTCCAACATGGTTTTCAATGTTGTGGCTAGAACTTTCAAAGAAGGACAAGTACCACCAACTTATGTGGGTCCTGCCTATCATCAGCCAGGGTCATCATTGGTCACGGCTCCATCGTCTACTACAGCCGTTGTGGGTACAGAAGCTACTTCTCCTCCAAGCACATTAGGGATCACTAATACGCAGTCTACACCAATGACAACCAATCCATCAACATCACACGGGCAAATCAAGCTTGCCACAGATCTATTAGCATCGGCGATGTCAGGGACTGTTCCTCGCAACTGGTGGGGTTATGGTATGCCGCCAGAATTGATGGCAAAGAGTCCTAGAACATCTCAAGTGGCTGACATGACAGGCAAGGCCCCTATGGCATCGGCGCATCCAAATCCGCCGAAGAATCAAAATCCCCAGAACTCTACAACTACTACTGCAAGACCTTACACTGGGAATTCTCAAGCTCCAACATTCCAAATGCCTAATGCATCGGCAGATCCAATGCCGACGTAGCAGAGGTTCATGACATAGCCAGGGTATGTCAATTCAATGATGATGCCCAATTATCAGTCATCGGCAGGACCTATGCCGATGAATGCTAACAGTGGATGGACTGGGCAGTTTATCTTTCCACAGATGCCTCAGCAGAATCATTAGGCTGTAGGGTTTCAACAAGGACCAATCCAACCTGGGTTTCAGAACCAAGGGTTGGTCAACCAACCGATAAATCTTGGTCAGCAAATTGGTGGTCAGATGGTTAATCCAATGTTCCGTGCAGATCGTGTGCCTCAGAGATACGTAGAAGCTTATCAGTAGGTGCCAGATCCACAGCCGCCTCATCGGTAAGATGCTGATGTTTATTGGGTCGATAAGATAGCTGAAGTAATGAGAGACCAATTTGGGATAAAACTCAAAGTCAACACTTACTCTTATCGGACACTATATCCTCCTTCATATGACTTAATTCCACTTCCAAATCGGTACAAGGTACCAGATTTCACTAAGTTTTCTGGACAGCATGATACATCGACTATGGAACATGTTAATAGGTTTATCATCCAGTGTGGAGAAGCTGCGAACAGAGATGAGTTAAGGGTTCGCTTGTTCTCATCATCTTTGTCTGGAACGGCTTTTACTTGGTTTATTTCGTTACCTCCCAATTCAGTAATCACTTGGGCCGATCTAGAGAAACAATTCCACAAATACTTCTTTTCTGGCGTTCATGAGAAGAAGATTACCGATTTAGTCAGGTTGAAGCAACGCAATGATGAATCGGTTGAAAGCTTTGTGCAGAGGTTGCAAGAGGTTAAGAATAAGTGCTATAGTCTGGTTCAGGATGATCGGCAGCTAGCCGATTTGGCTTTCCATGGGTTGCTGCCACATATCAGAGACAATTATGCTTCTCAAGAGTTCGAGAGCCTAAGTCACTTGGTATAGAGGATTTCTGACCAAGATATCAAACCCTTTGAGCCTAAGAGAGCATGGAATAAAAAGGTGTCGTTTGTCGATGATGTAGCAAGATTAGACTCTGATGAAGAACCAGTCATCGGCTTGGCAGAGTGGGTGAAAAATAAGAAGCCGATGTCTTGCCCTTTTGGGCATAAAGAGCGAGAGAAATTTGCATTTGACATCACCAAGGCCGATAGGATATTTGACTTTCTACTTCAGGAAGGGCAAATGAAGTTGTCACCTAATCATGTGATCCCATCGGCTGAAGAGTTAAAAAAGATGAAATATTTCAAGTGGCATAATGCAACATCTCACGGTACAAATGAGTGCAAGGTTTTCAGGCAACAGCTGCAATCGGCTATAGAATCTGGGAGAATCAAGATTGATAATTCTAAAGCTCAAAAGCTGATGAAGATCGATCAACATCCTTTCCCAACAAATACGTTGGATGCTAAGGGAAAAACCAAGGTCTTGACGTCAGAGGCAGCTGAAAGAAGTGCACCGGTGGATCCTCAACATCAGATTACTACCGATGACGCTAAAGGCAAGGGTCTAGTTCAGGAAGGAACCAGCTCAGGAAGGCCTCCCCGATCTGGCATTGTGATAACTCATAGAAGGCATCAGGAGACTTGGCAGCAATATGAAGATCGGTATCGACGTCAATAGGAGGATCATCGTCGGGGAGAAGAGAGACGCCGGCAGGAATGGAATCGGCATAAGGATCACTAGAACTACCTGTTCTTTATCCATTGCTGGGAGCAAAACATCAAATTGCCCACTGTTAGAGACTGCCCTGAGTGCAATGGTTATGATCAGTATGATAGATCTAATCGGCAGTATCAAAACACTGATCAACGATTTGATGAGCCGATTAGGGGGAGAGCTTCGGTTCATGATCGGCAAGGGGGCAGACTCAGTGTGCACGACAGACTTGGTGACCATTTTGGATACTTTGCCAGGAACCAAGAGGAACTTGAGGAGCGGAAAGGGTGCTTATAATCTGATACTAGGGAGAGATTCGATCCATGACAATTGTTGCATTCCATCAACAATACACCAATGCTTGGTTCAGTGGGTAGGTGACAAGATTGAGATTGTCCCAGGAGATTCTTCTTATGTCTCGCATCGCCAGATGCAGATACTTATGAAAGGACCAGGTGCATCTCAGGAGAGATTTGGGAGAAGGATTTCCTTAAAGTTGCCGATTATGAAATTCCACCGATCCAAGCAGTCGTTCTGATGAGGAGTTTTAATGGATAGGTTCGCCGATGATGGAAAGTTAGGCCAGGGGTTTACATCGGCCGATGATTTAGTAGAAGTAGACATAGGTAGTGGTGATAAGCCAAGACCTACTTTTATTAGTGCTAAGTTAAATTCTGAGTGTAAGCAACAGTTAACCGATTTGTTAAAGGAATATAAAGATTGTTTTGCTTGGGATTATACTGAGATGCCTAGTTTAGACCGATCCATTGTTGAACATCAGTTGCCTATCAAATCCGGATTTCAGCCACATCAGCAGCCAGCCCGCCGATGTAATCCTAATATTATTCCTGATATTAAGGCCAAAATAACCAAACTTATTGAAGCTAAATTTATTCGGCAATGTCGATATGCCGAGTGGATTTCCAATGTTGTTCCTGTTTACAAGAAGAATGGGAAGCTTCGAGTTTGCATTGATTTCAGGAATCTTAACAAAGCTACGCCGATGGATGGCTACCCAATGCCGGTTGCTGATTTGCTAGTCGATGCTGCAGCTGGACATCGGGTCATAAGCTTCATGGATGGCAATGCAAGATATAACCAGATATTCATGGCCGAGGAAGATATTCCAAAGACCGCATTTAGATGTCCTGGTCATGTTAGGCTATTTGAATAGATTGTCATGACCTTTGGCTTGAAAAATGCTGGTGCTACCTATCAAAGGGCTATGAATTTTATCTTTCATGAGTTCATCGGCAAACTACTAGAAATTTATATTGATGATGTGGTGGTTAAGTCTGGAGATTTCACAAAGCATCTTGCCGATTTGCAAAAGGTGTTGGAATGCACGGGGAAACATGGTTTAAAAATGAATCCTAATAAGTGTGCATTTGGTGTATCGGCAGGGCAATTCCTTGGTTTCATGGTGCATCAGAGAGGAATTGAAATTAGTAGGAGATCCATTGATGCCATCAGTAAGATAGTTGCTCCTACCAACAAAACTGAACACCAGTCTTTGATCGGCAAGATAAATTTTATCAGACGGTTTATATCTAATTTGTCTGGTAGAATTCGTGCTTTCAGTCCTTTACTCAAATTGAAAGCCGATCAAGAGTTTGTATGGGGAGAAGAGCAGCAGTTGGCCTTGGATGAAATCAGGAATTATTTGACAAATCCTCCAGTTTTGATTCCACCTCAGCAAGAAAAGCCTTTCAGATTATATTTGTCTACCGATGGGTTGGTCATCGGTTCGGCTTTAATTCAAGAATTTCAAGGGAAGGAGCGTGTAATTTATTATTTAAGTAGAAGACTGATTGATGCTGAGACCAGGTATTCAACAATAGAAAAGTTATGTTTATGCCTATATTTTTCATGCAATAAGTTGAGGCACTATTTGCTGTCGGCCGAATGCACTGTTATATGCAAGGATGATGTGGTCCGATACATGTTGTCTATGTCGATTATGAGTGGTAGGATCAGCAAGTGGATTTTGGCACTATCGGAGTTTGATCTACGTTACGAATCGGCTAAGGCAGTAAAAGGACAGGTTATGGCCGATTTTGTGACTCAACATTGCGGTGTAGTGGAGACTTTGGAAATTATGCCTTGGACGCTCTTCTTTGATGGGTCTACCTGTGATCGGGGGGCAGGAATCGGCATAGTACTAGTTTCCCCTCAGGAAAGGAAGTATGAGTTCTCTTTGCCGACTGTTGCCACGTCGACGAATAATCAAGCTGAGTATCCAGCTTTGATCAAGGGATTGGAATTGTTAAAAGAGGCTCATGCTGATGCTGTTGAGATCTTCGGGTATTCTATGCTGGTCATAAATCAGTTGGCTGGAAGTTACGAATGCCAAAGTGAAGTCTTGATAACTTATTATGAAAAAAGTATGCAACTATTAAAAGAATTCAAGGATTTCCGATTAGAGCATGTTCCTCGGTTACATAATGAGGAGGCTAATCGGTTGGCCCAGCATGCCTCGGGATATCAACCCATATTAAACACGTTATCGGCAATCGGTGCCGATGATTGGAGGAAGGAGGTCATTGATTATTTAAAGGATCCGTCTAAAAAGGTTGAGAGACGTATCAGATTTCAAGCTACCAAGTATGTGCTCCTCGAGGATGAACTATATTATCGAACTATAGATGGAGTTCTTCTCAAATGTTTAGGTAATGATGAAGCTAAAAGTTTGATGGGTGAAATCCATGAAGGAGTATGTGGAGCACATCAGTCGGCTTTTAAGATGAAATGGATGATCAGGAGAAATGGGTATTATTGGCCGACTATACTCAAGGATTGATTTCAATATTCAAAGGGTGTCAAGGATGTCAGAAATTTCGCAATATTCAAAGGGCACCCGCATCGGCCATGAATCCCATTATTAAACCTTAGCCGTTCTGGGGATGGGCTATCGATCCAATCGGTCAGATTTACTCACCATCGAGCAAAGGGCATAAGTTCATCTTAGTTGCCACTGATTATTTCACTAAGTGGGTTGAAGCTATTCCTTTGAAGAAAGTTACATCGGCCGATATGATTGATTTTGTGAAAGAGCATATTATTTACCGATTTGGTATTCCTCAAACGATTACTACCGATCAGGGTACTATGTTTACATCAGGAGAGTTTGATGAATTTGCAATCAGTATGTGAATTAAAGTATTGAATTCTTCTCCTAATTATGCTCAAGCCAATGGGCAGGCCGAAGCATCTAACAAAGGAATTATTAAACTCATCAAACGAAATATTGAAGAAAATCCTAGAAGATGGCATACATTGTTAAATGAGGCTTTATGGTCGTATCGGATGGCATGTCATGGGTCAACTAAAGTTTCACCTTATCAGTTGGTGTATGGACACGATGCGGTGCTACCATGGGAAATTAAGATCGGATCTAGGCGACTATCTTTTCAAGATCAGCTGGCTGCCGATGACTATGCTACCTTGATGAAGGACGAGTTAGATGATTTAGCAGGGCATCGGCTGAGGGCTTTGATAAGTATAAAAGAAAATAAAAAGAGAGTTGCCATATGGTATGATAAAAAGGTAAAAGCTAAGGAGTTTGCCGATGCAGATTTGGTGTGGAAACTAGTATTACTGATTGGAACTAAAAGTTCGAAATTTGGCAAATGGTCTCCTAATTGGGAAGGTCCTTATCGGATAAATCGGTCTGCTCTTGGTAATGCTTATATTTTGGAAACTCTCGAAGGAGTTGAATTTCCCAGAGCATTGAATGGAAAATACTTAAAGAAATATTACCCGAGCATATGGGTCGATGCGTGAAAGCTTAAAGTGCCGATAACATTCCTATCGGCGGACTAAAGTGTATCTCAGACTGAATACGATGTTTCAAATGGGTGCTGATAACAGTCCTATCGGCTGGACCAAAATAATCAACAGTTTTTGAAGGAAGAGCAAAACACGCCGCCGATGAAAAGCTTATACATTCAGCAGGGCTTGGATCGCCGATATAGCGCGCAGACAAATTTGGTCAGCTTCTTCTATCTCCTTGATGTCTTCATCGGCAGAGCCCTCCACTGGCTTCAGCTTCTTATTCATCTGTAATGCCTTGTGGGCTTGAATGTTTCAATCTTGTTCGAGGGTCTTGATCATTTCAGGTAGCTGACTTTCTTCTTGTTGAGCTTGGGATAGAGCCTCTTCTACTTGCTTAAGCTATGCCAATAGGGCTTCCCTTTTTGCCGATAGGTCGGAGATCTTTTGTTTCAGCGTATCTCTTGAGGATTTTAGAATGCCGATGCTCTTGTGTTACTCATTGGCAAGATGCTTCACTTTCATTACCTCCTCTAAGAGATGGGCATGAGTGGCTCTATTGGCAAGGCATTGGGCAGCTTTTTGATACTGAAGTTGGCGGCTCTCTAATTGTGCAGCATGGAAAAGAGTCTCCTCAGCATCGACAGGGATTTGGCCTCTGAGAGCTTTAAACAAAGCCTTGGCTGGATTGGAGTCATCAACCAGTTGGGCGGTATCCTGATGAAGCAGGGCCAGCAAATCTTCCAGCTTTGCTCCGACTTGTGCCGATGAAATCCCGATTGCTTGAGAAGAGCTTGCTTCTTCGCCTTCATCTTCGGAAATTTCGATGGCGAAGGAGAACAGGCTGTCGGGAGAATCTTGTTCCTAAAAAGGAAAAGGAGATAGGTTATTTGATGTCAAAATGCTAGTAAAATAAAAGATTATAATCTCTCGCCTCTGGCTAGTTGAGGCCGATGGTACCACAGGTTGATCAGCCGGAGTTGCCGATGGAAGAATGTCAACTCACAATTAATAAAGATAATTATAAGATTGGAAGAATAAGTCCATCGGCAATGATTTCATAGACAATGCTTTACCTTGGGGGTGTAGTTCTTGCTTGAATTGAGGAAACTACCGATGCTACGATTGAACCCACTGGATCGGCGGTCTGCTCATGTACATCGGCTAATGTCTCTTCTGGCTTAGGCTCTTCTTGTGGCTGAGGTGGAGACGGTGCTTGTTGTGTCTGAGCCTCTGGTGAAGAAGGGGACGATTCCACATGAATCGGTGACCCTGGAGGAGGAGGGGGGGCGTCGCTGTTTTCTGACGTTTTGCTTGTGACTTAGTACTCTTGGGGCCCTTTCTTTTAGCTTGACTAGTCTGGGGGGCATCGGCACTTGTCTTGGTACCTCTGGTCTTTACCGATTTACCAGATTGCTGCTACAACAACAAAAGTGTCATGAGTATAAATGTAACAGAGTTGACAACATTTTGGTTGGAACAGTGAAAGTTACCGATGAAGTTCCCATGGTAGCCGATGTATCCTGAAAAGGCTGTGTGAGTACAGAATGGAATCGGTATAAATTGAAGAAGTCAAGATTTTCTAACTTGAAAGCTTGCGCCAGAACAGTAGCGGCGACTGATGGAGATGTCTTGGCCCGTTTGGTGGTAATTTTCTTGAAACGCACGCCCCGGTGCATTAAAGCCGCCAAGCTTGGTGCATTGTTGCCGATCAAAGAGATCGGGCCCGATGGGAGGAGTTTGATCGGCTTGCCACTTCTACTGACTGACGGTGGTGTATCGTCGACCTGTATAAAATAGAGGAAGTAAGTTGGCCGATAAGAATGAAATTAATAGGATTGAGGCATCGGTTGAAGACTTACAGTGTTCTCAGGGACCTTGTACGTGGAGTCGATCATACCGCGGTATGTAAGAGCCGATCTGCAGAACAAATACTCTTTCCTCTTCGCCCACCATTGTTTGTACGCCTGGGTGATGAAGAGAGTTGGGATCCAAGCCGATAAGTCGATATCTGATGTATCGGCATTTGGTAGGAGTTGAGCTATTCTAATCCACTTGAGACCACTGGTGATGATCTCCCTTGGTTTCACCACATCGGCATAACAGAGCGCAATTGGCAGCTGTCCAAAGGCCAATTGACGAGCCAATGCTGATGGATTGTAGAACTCGTAGGTAAGATTGGAGGTTTTCCCACTACCAAAGAAGTTCACTGGTATAGCTCTCGGAGTGATGATTGCCATCATCAGATCATGGTCCTTGTTGAGAGCATTATCAAAGGAATGAAAAGTCAAGGGAAATCTGGTGTCTGGGTCCACATAAGGTTTCCATGCCCGCTGTTCTTTGGTCAGACCCTCATAAAGAGTCTGAAAGAATCGGTTAACCTGATCTTCATTACCACCGGTACCAGGTAGAACTATGGCAGCTTCACCATAGTTCAAAGGGGAGCGAGTTGTCGATTCTTCTTCGTCCAGCTCATGATCTTCGGCTATATCTCTGGGGAAGCGCTATGTGAAAAGGTTGAATTCAAGGCGCTTATGCATATGGACACTAAGCCACATGTTGATGAACCACCAGGGTCCCCCTAAGTTGCCAATGGGTTGGCCTAGTAGGAGTTTCTTGGCTACCTCGTGAAGGAGGTGATAAACAGAGCCGAGCAGATATCGGCTAAGAGGAAATCGGCCACCATTGGCCAGTCTTTCTACTACCGATAGATAGACAGAGGTTGGTCCTGCCGATCGGCCACAGAATACAAACTTATCCAGCCACATGTTCAAGAAAATGGCTTGTTCTCTTTCCCCGACAGGTCCTGTTTTCGGTACTTTTGAATATACCCAGACCAACCACTGATAGCGTGAGTCTCTACCTTAGAACTGGGCTTGGTATCAAATAGATGACTATTATCGGCAGTTGATATGTCTAAGCCAGTGAGCATGACTATATCGGCAAGAGTGGGTGAAGCAAGGCCATGGCCGAATACAAAAGCGTTAAGTGTGTCTGACCAAAACTACGAAGCAACTATCAGCAGCGACTCTGTCGGTGTTTTCCCCCCACGGGGTCACACCAACGAGTAAATTTGTATGCGTGCTCCCTTTCCCAGATGGTGATGCAAGAAGACACTAAGATTTATCCTGGTTCGGGCAAGACAAGGCCCTACGTCCAGCGGGGGGGGGGAGTTTGTATTATCTTGCACCTAAGTGCTTGTACAGGGGGGAATACAAGCGTGGTGTGAAGTGTGGAGCTCTACTACGTATGTGCGTGGTGTCTCCTGCCGTTCTATTCCTGAGTCCCTCCTTTTATAGTCCCAAGGAGAGACCCAGGGTACATGTATAAGTGTCAGAATAGGAGTCGATAGCAGTATGGGGCGCTGACCTGCTCGAGGCTTCCGTACCGGCATGGCCTAGAGTCGTCCTGTCTTAATAGCCTGGTGATGATTGCGCGTGCCCCTGCATTCTGCTCTACGCGCCGTCTTGGACTGGTTCGATGGATGTACGCTTGTACGTCTTGGCGGCAAATCCGGCGGAGTGGTTGGGATGTAGTCAGTCGACACCCGACTCGTCCCCTGGAAGGATCCTTGCCTGGTCGAGGGTCGGATGTCGTACGGCGTCCTGACGTTGAAGTGCTGACCTTGGCTACCTCGAGGGGGTCTTGATTAGACGCGCCATCTCTGTTTCCCACGTCCTGACATGCCCTGGGCCGTTTGGTGGGGAAAGCTGCAAAAAGATCGATGGGACGGGTGCCTGTTCCCTATCACGCCTCCCGTGACCCATGTGTTAGGTGGGGAAGCACTAGGCACATTTAATGCCCCGGCTCGCGTGCGCGCGTCAGGCGGCGACGGCGTCCTTGCGCTCGACGCCTCCCGATTCGCGTGAGCCTGTTCCGTATTCGATGGTAACCAGAGCTCGATGCCTGATTGATTCGCTCGACGCTATTTCCGTCTTCGAGGCTACGGCCGTCGATGGCTGCGTGTACGTGCAGACGGAGCGTCGAATCGAGGGGCTAGTTTTATGTACGGATGGTCTCGTTATACGCATTGGTGAGGGTACCCCTTGTTGATACCCTCGACAGTTGCCCCCGAGTCTCCATTCGAGCGCTGGCGCTTGAGTGGAGATTTTCGTTTTTATGGTCAAGCTTCCGTGGGGGCGCGCGAGCGACCCCGCGGGGGTAGCCCCCGAGTCTCCATTCGAGCGCTGGCGCTTGAGTGGAGACTTTCGTTTTTACGGTCAAGCTTCCGTGGGGGCGCGCGAGCGACCCCACGGGGGTAGCCCCCGAGCCCTCGAGGGAGTATTTAACTCCTTCGAGGGTTATTTTGCCTAATTTGCAGAGACACTGTCGACACCAGTGGTGGAAGGTTCTGATCGACTTTGCCTTGCGATGAGGTTTCGACGTACTCTCGATAGAGCGAGCGTCTTCTACTCCAGATCGAGTTCCTAGCGGGTAGTCCAAGTGAGAACCTGTGCCCCTTTCGAGGGGGTCAGCTGTAGCCCGGAGGCGTTCTCATAAAGCTGGGTCGACGTGGTCGGGGATACCGGTCTCATTCGATAGAGACCAGCGGCTCGATGCCTCCCGTCGGGGGGATTCCTTTCGACTGTCTCGACCCAACCTTGGACATCGCCAGCGAGTTTTCGAGGCAGGCCTCGATCTTCGACCGCTCGCTGGAGATCCCTAACTCTGGTGCTCGAGATCGGCTGTCGAACCCTTTCGGCGGGCCAGCCATCGACCTCTCGAGACTCTCACGGGTACGCCCCTTGGCTTACAAGGGAAGGTAGTGGCCATGACGGTTCGCCTTTCTGCCCGTTGGGCGCGTCTTTTTAGGCGGGTGACGTTACTACACTGTATCGGCATGGAATTCGGAATGCCCGGCCTGTGAAGGGGGAAAGACTGTTAGGTAGCGCATTAATGGGGGGACGTTACCTCATTTCCCGGATCTGTCCGTTGGCGGATTGCGGCCTATAAATACGTCGTGGCGCCGTCGTCGTTCCTCTTCCTTCCGCCTTCTCACTTCCATTCTCTCGTTGCCTTTGCCTCCTCGCTGCCTTAGCTCTCTCGCCGTCTTACGCACACACGCCTCCTCGTGCAGTAGCGGATCCACCGCCTCTTCGGCCAAGATGCCTGTAAGACTCATCGCCACCGACGACTGGCGCCCGTCGTCGATGACGGAGCGCCGGCTGTTAGAGCTTGAGAAAGAGGGATTGCTGCGCCACCGTACCTCACTATCGTCGCCGGAGTGGATTGCGCCGCCGGCGAGTCACAGGGAGCCCCAGCCGCCCGCGGGCTACGTGGTGTCGTTTGCCAAGTTCCACCGCCACGGCCTGGGTGCTCCCCCGAGTCGCTTCATGCGGGCCCTCTGCTTCCACTACGGGGTGGAGCTCCAGCACTTCTCCCCGAACGCCATCACCGTCGCGGCGGTCTTTGCCGCCGTGTGTGAGGGCTACTTGGGGATGATGCCGCACTGGGAGCTGTGGCTCCATCTCTACAGGGGCGAGCTCTTCAACGCCCCCACTGGGACCACCGGCGTGAGGAAGCCTGTGCGGGCGGGTTGCCCCAATCTCGTGCTGAAGACGGGGAAGTCGGAGAGGCCGCGCGAGTACATCCCGGTGGGACTGTCGACCAACCACGTCGGTTGGGACTCCCAATGGTTCTACCTGAGGAACGACGACGACCTGCTGCCCGCCTATACCGGGCGCCTGATCACGGAGCGACCGGAGAATTGGACGTACGGCGTCGTCCAAGTTCACCAATCTCGACTCGATCCCCTCCTCGACGTCATGAAGAAGCTGCGTTCGGAGGGCTTGACCGCCGCCCTCGTTCTCTCGGCCGTTCATCATCGGAGAGTTCTCCCTTTGATGTCTCGGCCGTTGAGGATGGACGAGATGGGCCCCGGCGTTTCATCTCGGGACCTCGAGGCGTGCCGGATGTCCAACGAGGCTCCGGCGGATGACGAAGTCGCGGCCCGAGTCAGGGCTGCAATTGCCAGCGATTTTCAGCCGGAGCGTGTTAACGGCTTCCCCATGAGGCCAGACGCCGGCTCGATAGATCTGGTATGTTTTATTCTTGCGCGCAACCTCGATTCCGGGTTCCTTTTCTTCCCCTCTCCCTTTCTTTTCTAAGTCTGCCTTCATTTTGACAGGGACAGATCGACGTCCGGCCCTCAAGGCCTCCGGTAAAGGAGGACGAGGCCGATCGTGACAAACGGCGCCAATCTGCCGAAAAGCTAAAGTCCGCCAAGGACTCTGCCAAGAAGGGGGAGAAGAAGAAGAACCTCGACCGTCAAGCGTTAGAGGCGCGTCGGGCCAAATCCAGGCAGAGGGGGGAGCCTGAGGAAGAATCCCCCAACGATGATGATGACGACGACGACGACAGTGATGATTCCGAGGGGATGGCGTCACGTCTCGACCGGATCCTCGAGGGCCCGTCTCGAGGCGACGTCGACGCCCCCCGGACGGAGACGTCAAGGGAGGGTCCGAGTGGATCTCATCGCCCCCGGGCCGACACACCTCCTGCGCCCAGGACGGGTCAAGACGCATTGCGCCCTCCCCCGGCGCCCAGAGAGAGCGGTCAGGCTAGGCCCCAGGCGAAGGGGCCACTGACTCGCGGTCACGCCGTGGCCTCCGAGAAAGGAGGGGCCGGCCGCAGGAGCGCTAGTCCCGGTGCCCGTCAGGCGGGAACCGACGCGCCTAGGCCGGCGCCCGCCCTCGAGGGACATGGAGCCCTGACGCGGGGTGGCTCGAGGCCCGCTAGTCGGGGCGGCGGGAGGCGAGCCGTTCTCCCTGTGGGGTGAGCCCTTTCGATGTTGTGGTTTCTTTCTTCCCGTTCCTCTACCGATCTTTTCTCATATACCGATCTTTTCTCAGGCTGAAGCGGACCCTCGAGCAGGCCCAGCCATCTATGGCAAAGAGGCTCAAAACGGGAGCCGCCTCCAAGGAAACAGGTTCGTAGTTTATTTCTGGGCCTTGTGATGTCCTTGTGTCGGTTACTATATCGTCCGGTCCTTACCCTTCGCTTTGCAGGCTCCTCCGACGCTCAACCTCCGGCCGACGTCGAGAGGGCTCCGGCTCGTCCCGTGCCTTCCCCGCCGCCGCCGACTGGTGGTGAGGCGCCTCAGACGCAAACGTCAGAGGGAGCCCCCGAGCCCCCTTTATTGGGGGTCGAGGGGGAACCCATCACCATCAGCGACACGTCTGATGGTGACAGAGCGTCTGGGGGTGCCCGCCCCATGGAGGAGGAAACGTCGACCCCTCGTGTCGCGGGATCAACTCCCTGGCCCGCCGGCCTCCGCACCCTCGAGGAGCAGAAAAAGAAGACGGAGGAGGACGAACAGCGGGAGCACGAGGCGGCGCGGCAGCCGCAGGAGCACGAGGCGCAGCAACAGCAGCAACAGCAACAGCAGCAGCAACAATAGCAGCAACAGCAACAGCAGCCACCGCAGCAGCAACGGCAGCAGCAGGGGGGCCAAGAGGAGGGACTGCTCGAGCCTCCGCCCCAAGGTCCGGCCCAGCCAGCACCACCGGAGCCGCAAGAGCTTGGTGAGCAGGAGGAGGATCTGCCGGCGTACGGCCCCCCAACCCCGGCGTGGCTCCTCCCGGGGGCTCCTGCCGCTATCCGGGCAGAGCCGGGGCGAGCGGATGGAGTGGTGGCGCTTGCCTGCCTGAAGCGCACCCCCCCCGACCCCGAGTCCGAGATCAAGAGGACAATTTATGGCATGGACGGGATCGCCCCAGGGTTCCTCCAGGAACGTCGGGCGTGGGAGGACCGCTTTCCTTCCGAAGAGGACGAAATTGGGACATCAGGGACCAAGGACGGAACCTCGAAGACGGTGGACGACGACGGGCGGTTCCCATGCCTCATCGACCTGTTCCTGCACCATGGGGGCTCTCTCGAGACCGTCGAGGACTTCATCCGTGGTGTTAAGGCGCGGGCCGACCGGGAGATGGAGCACTGGTGCCCCGATCGCATCCGTATCCGGGCCTCCCACGACCCGTCTGAGCCCGACATCTTCCCCGACGATCGGAAGGAGGCGGAGAAGTGGCAACACGTCGAGGAGCTCCGCCTTTGGATGAAGCATGTGGTGGGGCTCCTCTCTGACGTTGTCAATAACGGGCTCGGCCCGGCTTATTTCGTAAGTGTTTCTCGAACTTCAATCCTCATGGTGCTTTCTGGTCTCTGTGTTCTAATCCGTCCACCCCTTGATTCGCAGGATATGAAAGAGACCTCCCGCATCAAGTCCAGTTTCATACACGCCACGAGGGGTGGTTGGGAGCAGCTCCCCCTCCTCAAGGACAAGCTCCTCGAGTCGCAGGAAAAGCTCCTGTAAGCTTATAAAGAACTCATAGCGCTCAAGGAGGAGAAAAAGGTGAGGGAGGCTGCTTTGGCCGAGGCTCGAGAGGCCTCGAAGAAGGCGGAGGAGGAGACAGTGCTGCTGCGGGAGCGCGCCCTTACGGTCGAGGAGGTCGCGTCTAAGGCTAGGGAGGAGGCCCTGTCCTACAAGAACGTCATTGCGGATTTGGACAAGGAGAAGGGCCTCCTTAAATCCGACCTGGACTCTCTCCGGGAGTCTTTCCGAAAGATGAAGGTGGAGCATGTGAACGGTGAGGTCGCCAGGGGCGCCGCAGAGGAAGCCAAGAAGAAGGCCCTCGAAGATCTCGAGGCGGAGCGGGCTCAATCCCGCAGTCTCTCTAACGACGTCGAGCGTCTGAAGGGAGAATTGCTGGAGAAGAGTGGGGCCATTGTTCAGGCTGGCAAGGCGATCGAGGATCTCCGCGTTGCCAACACCGAGCTGGCACGCTCCAGCAAAGAGATCGAGAGGGCCAACACCAGGCTGGTTGGTGAGAACACGGCTCTAGAGGAGACCGTACGCGGTATGTTTCCTTTATCAAGTTTCTTTTTTCGAGGTGTGCTTGGTTTTTCCTAAGGTCTCTTGTATTGGCCTTTACAGGGCTCAAGGACGAACTCCTGGCCGCCCAAGCCGAGGCTCGCAACGCCAAGGCTCAGCTCGAGGCGGAGGTTGCTTTGAACCGTCGAGTGCGGACGGCGATAAGTGATCTCTCAACCTCTTGGGAGGTCGAGCCCATGGATGAGTCGCGGGAGGGAGCTCGAGGCGATGCCCTGGTCGACCAGCTGTGCTACATAGGTGCGACGCTGCGAGATCGGGTGCGGGATGCTCTCCACATCGGGGTGAAGCGGGCGATGGCGGTTGTCTGCTCGGGCTTCTCCTACGACATGGAGGTGGTGTCTCATGGCTTCGTCACCGACATCTCCAAGACCGACGCGGAGAACGAGGAGAGGCTCCACGCCTTGATCGATGACGCGGAGGCTCCTGGGGAAAGGTTGGCTAGGCTTTTTGAGCCTGAGGTGCTCCCTCCTGAGGCTAGCTCGGGCGGAGGCGAGGGCGGTGAGGATCGTGCCGCGGACTGAGGCCTGCGAGCCTGCTCAGGGCGCCTGAGGCCCCTTGTATGATACTTTGTTAATTCTATGGTTAACTGATACTGTATCTTTTTCGTAATTGTTAAATGCTTATTTTGTCTTTCCGCTTGATGCTTTCGTTTCTCTTTGCGCCTACATTTGTATCCCTTGCTCGATTTTTCGTGAAAGACAACCTCGATCACTTCAATAGTGGGGAAGTGAGTAGAGTTTCCGTAGCCCGGGGGCGTAGGAGTTCTCCAGCTTGTTGTCCCTCGGCCTTTGAGGGGCTCGAGGCGCCTTAGCTACTTAAACCGTGCAAGGTCTACTACGTAAGAAAAGAAAACTTCTTGGTTTTTTCGACACTCGGGGGGGGGGGGTCGTCCCCCAGGTAGCCCCCGAGGGGGTGCTGACTATGATGGGTCATAGTCGGCGCCCCCTTTTAATCGTCGAGATCGTGACTTGTAAATCTTTTTGGCACGAAAAGAAGTTGCTCCGAGAGAAAGACTTTATTTATTCATTCATTCGTCTACAAAGTCTTGGTACAAAACGTAAGCAGGAACATAAGTCTAGAGCTTCTAGGGTTATAATCGACGTAGCTGTTCGATGTTCCATGCGTTGGTGAAGATTGCCCCCTTTTCGTCCGCCAACTTGTACGTTCCCGGCTTCAGGACCTCGGCCACCACGTACGGGCCTTCCCAAGGCGGAGTCAGCTTGTGGCGTCCTTGATTGCTTTGCCGACGTCGTAGGACTAGGTCACCCACATTGAGGTCCCTCTTGCGCACATGCTTGTCGTGGTAGCGTCGAAGTTTCTGCTGATATCTGGCAGAGTTGAGGAGGGCCATGTCTCGAGCCTCCTCGAGTTGGTCGACCGCGTTTTCTTGAGTCTCTTTGTTTGATTGCTCGTTGTACGCCTTCAGTCGAGGTGACCCATACTCGAGGTCTGTGGGGAGGACAGCTTCAGAGCCGTAGACCATGAAGAACGGGGTGTATTTTGTGGCCCTGCTTGGTGTTGTCCTAAGGCTCCATAGGACTGAGGAAAGCTCTTCGACCCATTTCTTGCCGAATTTCTTCAGTCGATTGTAGATTCTCGGCTTGAGTCCTTGCAAAATCATGTCGTTGGCACGCTCGACCTGGCCGTTAGTTCGAGGGTGGGCTACTGCAGACCAGTTCACACGGATATGATGCTGATCGCAGAAATCCAAGAACTTTTTGCCGGTGAACTGGGTGCCGTTGTCGGTGATGATGACATTGGGGATCCCAAACCGATGGATGATGTCGGTGAAGAAGAGGACGGCCTGCTCAGAGCGGATGTTGGTGATGGGTCGAGCCTCGATCCATTTGGAGAACTTGTCAATGGCCAACAGCAAATGGGTGTATCCTCCTTTCGCCTTTTGTAGAGGTCCTACTAAATCGAGCCCCCACACCGCAAACGGCCAGGTGATGGGTATCATTTGAAGAGCGTGGGCGGGCAGATGCGTCTGCTTGGCGTAGAACTGGCACCCATGACACGAGCGTACGAGCTCGATAGCGTCCGCCACGACCGTTGGCCAGTAGAAGCCTTGTCGAAAAGCATTCCCTACAAGGGTCCGTGGAGCGGCGTGGTGACCGCAAGCCCCCGAGTGCAGGTCATCGAGGAGTTTTCGGCCTTCTTCCACGGTGATGCAATGTTGTAAGACCCCCGTCGGGCTCCGTCGATATAGCTCATTGTCTTCGCCATAGATCACATATGATTTGGCCCGTCGAGCGATACGACGAGCTTCTGACCGGTCTTCTGGCAACTCGCCGCGGATGAGGCAGTCGAGGAACGGCGTGCGCCAATCGAACGGTCGACCTGGTCGTCGTTCTATCTCCATCACCTCTTCCACCATCAAGAGCGTATCGACAGCATTGGTTGGTTGGGCGGTGGTGGCGTCGACGCCAGCCCCCGTGCCTAGGTCGACGGATGGCTCGTGAAGAACTTTTGAGAATGCATCAGGCGGCACCGTGCCTCTGGTCGATGCGATCTTGGCGAGTTCGTCGGCTGCCTCGTTGTAGCGTCGGGCGATATGGACAAGCTCGAGACCGTGGAATCTGTCCTCGAGTCGACGGACCTCTTTGCAGTACGCTTCCATTTTCGGGTCGTGGCAGCTCGAGGTTTTCATTACTTGGTCGATGACGAGTTGGGAGTCACCTCGGACGTCGAGGCGTCGGACTCCTAACTCGATAGCGATCTTGAGACCGTTGACGAGGGCCTCATATTCTGCGACATTGTTAGATGCGGCAAAATGAATCCTGATTACGTACCTCATGTGGACGCCCAAGGGTGAGACGAACAGCAGGCCGGCCCCGGCCTCGGTTTTCATGAGTGACCCATCGAAATACATCGTCCATAATTCCGCCTGGACCTGGGTCGGGGGGAGCTGGGTGTCCGTCCATTCTGCGACGAAGTCTACCAGGGCCTGCGATTTGATGGCCTTGCGAGGCGCATAAGTGAGAGTCTCACTCATGAGCTCGACCAACCATTTTGCTATTCTTCCCGTGGCCTCTTTGCTCTGGATTATTTCGCCTAAAGGGAAAGACGAAACCACTGTGATGGGGTGGCCAAGGAAGTAGTGCTGCAGGCTACGACGGGCAAGGATTACGGCATAAATCAGCTTCTGGATTTGGGGATAACGTGCTTTGGTCTCCGAAAGCACCTCGCTGACGAAATATACTGGCCTCTGAACTGGTAGCGCATGTCCCTCCTCCTGCCTCTCGACCACCACAGCCGCGCTGACGACCTGGGTCGTCGACGCGACGTAGAGGAGCAGCGGCTCTGCAGGTTGAGGTGGAACCAGGACTGGTGCCGAGGTCAGCGTCTTCTTCAGCCTTTCGAGTGCTTCCTCGGCCTCGGGGGTCCAAGAAAAGCGCTCGACCTTCTTCAGGACTCGATACAATGGTAATGCCTTTTCTCCTAGTCTCGAGATGAAACGGCTCAAAGCCGCCAGGCATCCCGTGACTCTCTGGACACCCTTGATGTCTCGGATCGGCCCCATTCTCGTGATGGCCGAGACTTTCTCGGGGTTGGCCTCGATGCCGCGCTGCGAAACGATGTAGCCTAGGAGCATGCCTCGAGGCACACCGAAAACGCACTTCTCGGGATTGAGCTTGATCCGGTTGGCGCGTAGACAGCTAAAGGCAATCTCGAGGTCCTGGATCAGGTCCCCTCGTCGCTTTGACTTGACGACAATGTCGTCGACGTAGGCCTCGACCGTTGACCCTATATGTTCGCCAAATACGTGGAGCATGCAACGTTGGTACGTGGCTCCCGCGTTTCGAAGCCCAAATGGCATGGTCACGTAGCAATACATCCCAAAAGGTGTGATGAAAGAGGTCACGAGCTGGTCGGACTCCTTCATTTTTATTTAGTGGTAACCAGAATATGCATCGAGGAAAGAAAGGGTTTCACATCCCGCGGTAGAATCGACAATCTGATCAATACGTGGCAATGGAAAAGGAACCTTTGGACATGCTTTATTCAGACTAGTATAATCGACACACATCCTCGTTTTCCCATTCTTTTTCTTAACTAATACAGGGTTTGCTAACCAGTCGGGATGATGAACCTCCTTGATGAATCCGGCCGTCAAAAGCTTGTGGACTTCCTCGCCAATGATCTTGCGCTTCTCCTCATCGCATCGGCGCAACCACTGCTTCACTGGCTTGGAACCGGCTCGAATCTCCAAGGAGTGCTCGGCGACTTCCCTCGGTATGCCTGGCATGTCCGAGGGACTCCATGCAAACATGTCGGCATTTGCACGGAGAAAGTCGACGAGCACAGCTTCCTATTTGGGGTCGAGGTCGGTGCAGATCGTCAGCACTTTGCCGTCGGAGTTGTTGGGGTCAAGCAGGATCTTCTTGGTTCCTTCTGCCGCCTCGAAGCTGCCCGCGTGGCGCTTAGGCTCTGGAGCCTCAGCGGCCATGGCCTCGAGCTTCGAGACGAGCTCGGTGGAGCTCTCGACCGCCTCCTCGTACTCGACGCACTCGACGTCGCACTCGTACGCGTGCTCGAAGGAGGAACTGACAGTGATGACGCCTTTGGGACCGGGCATTTTCAGCTTCAAATAGGTGTAGTTGGGTATAGCCATGAACTTGGCGTAGCCCGGGCGCCCGATGATGGCGTGGTACGTGCCTCGGAACCCAACCACCTCAAAGGTGAGGGTCTCCTTCCTGAAGTTGGCCGCCGTGCCGAAGCAGACCGGTAAGTCAATTCGACCCACTGGCAGTGCCTTTTTCCCTAGCACGACGCCATGGAAACCGCCTGCGCTTGGCTGGAGGCGTCCCCTATCGATGCCGAGGAGGTCGAGGGTCTCGAGGTAGATGATGTTGAGGCTGCTGCCACCATCCATCAACACTTTCGAGAGTCGGGTGTTGACGATGATGGGGTCGACGACGAGCGGGTAGACGCCTGGGGCGACTACCTTGTCGGGGTGGTCTTCTCGGTCGAAGGTGATAGGAGTGCTTGACCAGCTAAGGTACTGGGGCACTGCCATTCTTGCTGCAAAGACTTCGCGACGCTCCCTTTTGCACTGCCTTGTGGTCAATTGAGTCAAGGGCCCGCCATAGATCATGTAGCAATCGTGGACGGCGGGGAAGTCGTCGTCATCTTTGTTGTCCTCCTTGCTGCCACCCTTCTCTTTCTTGGAGTCGTCACGCGCATCTTTTTTGAACCCCAGACCGTCGAAATGCTTTCTCAGCATACGACAGTCCTTGAGCTTGTGGTTGGCGCCTCCCTTATGGTAAGGGCACGGCTCCTCCAACATCTTGTCAAAGATGCCTCCATCCGGAGGGCCTCGAGGTTTCTTTCGATCCATGGCGGCGACAAGGTGGTCATCGGAATCCTCCTGGTGGAACTGCCGTACTTTCTGCTTCTTTTTATTTTTCTTGAGGCCTCAACTGGGGGTCCCATCTTCATCGATGGGCTGCTTGCCTTTTCTTCCTTCTGAGCTGAAGAAGGCGCCTACTGCCTCCTCCCCTGCCGCGTAGTTGGCTACTACGTCCATCAGCTCGTCGACGGTCTGAGGTCGATTGCGACCTAATTCCCGCACCAAGTCTCGACTGGTGGTGCCTGAGGCGAACGCCAAGATGACGTCGTGGTCAGGGATGTGCGGCAGCTCAGTGCGCTGCTTCGAGAAGCGTCGAGCATACTCCCGAAGAGTTTCTCCTGACTTCTGCTTGCATTTGCTGAGGTCCCATGAGTTCCCTGGCCGTATGTAGGTCCCTTTGAAGTTACCCTCGAAGACTCTGACCAGATCAACCCAGTTGTGGATCTGATCGGCGGGGAGTTCCTCGAGCCATCGACGGGCGGTGTCGGAGAGGAAAAGGGGTAGCTGTCTGATGATGGCTCGATCATCACCTCGAGCGCCACCTAGCTGACAGGCCAACCTGAAATCGGCCAGCCATAACTCTGGTTTGGTCTCTCCATTGTACTTCGCGATGCTGGTCGGGGGTCGGAATGGATTGGGCAGGGGCGTGCTGCGGATCGCCCTGCTGAACACCCGTGGGCCCGGTGGCTCAGGGGCCACCCGGTCCTCGTCGCTGTCGTATCTCCCGCCGCGATGCGCGCTGTAACCGCGCTCTTCCGCGTCTCCGTGCCGGCGGCGTCGATTTTCTTCGATGTCGTGCCGCGCATCGTGCCGACGCTGATTGTCGACGGGGAGGATGAGAGCGGTCTTTCTGCCTCGAGGGGGAGGTTGTTGATGGACTGACACCTCCTTTTCGTTTTGAGGCTGTTCGTCGCGCTTCTCTGTGGCAGCTCCTCGTCGTCGAGATGCCGAGCTTTCGGCTTGTTGAACTGCCGCCACCTGGAGCAATGTCTGTACCTCATGTCGAATGCGTCGGGCCTGGGAGTTCGACGGCTCTGGCATGTTACGCAGCAACATCGTCGCTGCCACTACATTCTGGCCTGCTCGAGGGAAACGGCTGACAGGTTGCTCTGGCTCTGCGTCGCCGACGATCTGACGATGTACCTCTCGAGCGCGTCTGCGGACACTTCTGCCCGGCGGGTAGGGCAGGTCTTGCTCGAGGATTTGCTTGAGCAGGACGAGGCGCTCGCGGTCTTCGTCGAGCTTCACCTTGAGTTCCCGCAGCTGCGCGAGCTGCGCGGTTCTGTCTTCCTGTGGCGGGGGGTCGACCTGTCCGTCGTTCCCAGGCGTCCTGGGGTCTTCTCGTGCCGCGGGGGCTCGACCGCCCGCAGCAGCATCCCGTGTCTCGTCGGTAGTTTCTACCGCCCCGTCGATGTGATAGCATTCCCTCGTAGGGTCATAGCTATCAGTCTCGGAGTCGGAGTCCGGTTTGGCGGCGTAGAAACACCCACGTCCTTCCTCCAGCAATCGCTGCCTGAGGGAGGTGATCGTGTATCGTCCGGGGCCTAGACGACGGAGGCCTCGTACCCGGGAAAGGTCCGGCAGCTCGGACGCCGGCCGCCGCGCTTCAGAGCCACGTGGGAGGACCATTGGTCTTTCTACGTACGTCTGAGCGTTTGGGCATATCGCCCTGGCGAGCGACGCCGCGGCGTTGTCCAATCCGAACGGCAGTGCCGCTCTTGGAGCGAACAACCCGTGTGGAAGTAGCCTAGCAGCGGTGGGGGAGAGCGCGCGAGACGCGTCCCCTCCCGTCGTTGCGCGGTGCTGAGTCGTCGCGCTTGTTGCTCCGCCACACGGTGCTGCCGACTTGTGGCCTACGTCCTGCCTCGCACGAGTTGTTGGTCGTGCTGAAGCAGAGGGGCCACGGTGGTGCTGTCCGCGCCTCTTCTTAGGCGGGGAGGCGTGGTGGTGAGGGCGTCTCGGGGCCTTCAACCGTGCTGGCGTAACGCGGGCTCCTCCTGGTCCTTTGACTGAGAGCAAGATCATGTCGTAGCCGGAGCCCGTAGACATGAACTCGAGACTCCCAAACCAAATCACCGTGGAGCGCGGGAACGGCGACGCAAGAGTGGCCATCCGGAAAGGAGTGGGAAATCGATGAAAAACACGCAGGACCCCTACCTGGCGCGCCAACTGTCGGTGTTTTCCCCCCAGGGGGTCACACCAACGAGTAAATTTGTATGCGTGCTCCCTTTCCCAGATGGTGATGCAAGAAGACACTAAGATTTATCCTGGTTCGGGCAAGAGAAGGCCCTACGTCCAGCGGGGGGGGGGAGTTTGTATTATCTTGCACCTAAGTGCTTGTATAGGGGGGAATACAAGCGTGGTGTGAAGTGTGGAGCTCTACTACGTATGTGCGTGGTGTCTCCTGCCGTTCTATTCCTGAGTCCCTCCTTTTATAGTCCCAAGGAGAGACCCAGGGTACATGTATAGGCGTCACAATAGGAGTCGATAGCAGTATGGGGCGCTGACCTACTCGAGGCTTCCGTACCGGCATGGCCTCGAGTCGTCCCGTCTTAATAGCCTGGTGATGATTACGCGTGCCCCTGCATTCTGCTCTACGCGCCGTCTTGGATTGGTTCGACGGATGTACGCTTGTACGTCTTGGCGGCAAATCCGGCGGAGTGGTTGGGATGTAGTCAGTCGACACCCGACTCGTCCCCTAGAAGGATCCTTGCCTGGTCGAGGGTCGGATGTCGTACGGCGTCCTGACGTTGAAGCGCTGACCTTGGCTACCTCGAGGGGGTCTTGATTAGACGCGCCATCTCTGTTTCCCACGTCCTGACACGCCCTGGGCCGTTTGGTGGGGAAAGCTGCAAAAAGATCGATGGGACGGGTGCCTGTTCCCTATCACGCCTCCCGTGACCCATGTGTTAGGTGGGGAAGCACTAGGCGCATTTAATGCCCTGGCTCGCGTGCGCGCGTCAGGCGGCGACGGCGTCCTTGCGCTCGACGCCTCCCGATTCGCGTGAGCCTGTTCCGTATTCGATGGAAACCAGAGCTCGACGCCTGATTGATTCGCTCGACGCTATTTCCATCTTCGAGGCTACGGCCGTCGATGGCTGCGTGTCCGTGCAGACGGAGCGTCGAATCGAGGGGCTAGTTTTATGTACGGATGGTCTCGTTATACGCATTGGTGAGGGTACCCCTTGTTGATACCCTCGACAGACTCGTTTCCCTCCATATCGGCAATAGATAATCGGATGCATTGTTCTAGTTTCCGCTCACCCCATTGGACATCATTTGATTGGCTGACTCTCAGGAACCAGTCGTTCCATCCCTTGGTAGGACTGGGCCAGGAACGAAAAGCATCTTTCCATAGATCTAAGGAGAAGTTCTCGGCTCTGAAGGGGATTCTATTTGTCTCTGCATTTATCAAATCGGTGGGATCTGGATTTCCTACCGGGTCGAGGCATTGTAAGTGAGGTTGATCGGTAGGAATTACGATCTTATCGGTCAAATCCTAAAGAGTTTTGAGGATGAAGGAACAAAAAGAAACAACAAAAAAAGGGGGGTACTCAGTAAAAAGAATTGCAGTTGAACAGGAGTACAGCAAAAGTACAAAAAGGAGATGGTAGGCTGACCTCAGGAACGACGAAGTTGATGTCCATTTCTTCCCAAGGGAGAAGAGAGATCGAAGACTTGGAAGATTGATGAAGATCCGCCAACTTTCTTCGTGATCAGCGGAAAGGGTGCTTATAATCTGATACTAGGGAGAGATTCGATCCATGCCAATTGTTGCATTCCATCAACAATACACCAATGCTTGGTTCAGTGGGTAGGTGACAAAATTGAGATTGTCCTAGGAGATTCTTCTTATGTCATCGCATCGGCAGATGCAGATACTTATGAAAGGACCAGGTGCATCCCAGGAGAGATTTGGGAGAAGGATTTGCTTAAAGTTGCCGATTATGAAATTCCACCGATCCAAGCAGTCGTTCTGATGAGGAGTTTTAATGGATAGGTTCGCCGATGATGGAAAGTTAGGCCAAGGGTTTACATCGGCCGATGATTTAGTAGAAGTAGACATAGGTAGTGGTGATAAGCCAAGACCTACTTTTATTAGTGCTAAGTTAAATTCTGAGTGTAAGCAACAGTTAACCGATTTGTTAAAGGAATATAAAGATTGTTTTGCTTGGGATTATACTGAGATGCCTAGTTTAGACCGATCCATTGTTGAACATCGGTTGCCTATCAAATCCGGATTTCAGCCACATCAGCAGCCAGCCCGTCGATGTAATCCTAATATTATTCCTGATATTAAGGCCGAAATAACCAAACTTATTGAAGCTAAATTTATTCGGCAATGTCGATATGCCGAGTGGATTTCCAATGTTATTCCAGTTTACAAGAAGAATGGGAAGCTTCGAGTTTGCATTGATTTCAGGAATCTTAACAAAGCTACGCCGATGGATGGCTACCCAATGCCGGTTGCTGATTTGCTAGTCGATGCTGCAGCTGGACATCGGGTCATAAGCTTTATGGATGGCAATGCAGGATATAACTAGATATTCATGGCCGAGGAAGATATTCCAAAGACTGCATTTAGATGTCCTGGTCATGTTGGGCTATTTGAATAGATAGTCATGACCTTTGGCTTGAAAAATGCTGGAGCTACCTATCAAAGGGCTATGATGTGGTGGTTAAGTCTGGAGATTTCACAAAGCATCTTGCCGATTTGCAAAAGGTGTTGGAATGCACGGGGAAACATGGTTTAAAAATGAATCCTAATAAGTGTGCATTTGGTGTATCGGCAGGGCAATTCCTTGGTTTCATGGTGCATCAGAGAGGAATTGATATTAGTAGGAGATCCATTGATGCCATCAGTAAGATAGTTGCTCCTACCAACAAAACTGAACACCAGTCTTTGATCGGCAAGATAAATTTTATCAGACGGTTTATATCTAATTTGTCTGGTAGAATTCGTGCTTTCAGTCCTTTACTCAAATTTAAAGCCAATCAAGAGTTTGTATGGGGAGAAGAGCAGCAGTTGGCCTTGGATGAAATCAAGAATTATTTGACAAATCCTTCAGTTTTGATTCCACCTCAGCAAGAAAAGCCTTTCAGATTATATTTGTCTACCGATGGGTTGGTCATCGGTTCGGCTTTAATTCAAGAATTTGAAGGGAAGGAGCGTGTAATTTATTATTTAAGTAGAAGACTGATTGATGCTGAGACCAGTATTCGGCAATAGAAAAGTTATGTTTATGCCTATATTTTTCATGCATTAAGTTGAGGCACTATTTGCTGTCGGCCGAATGCACTGTTATATGCAAGGATGATGTGGTCCGATACATGTTGTCTATGTCGATTATGAGTGGTAGGATCAGCAAGTGGATTTTGGCACTGTCGTAGTTTGATCTACGTTACGAATCGGCTAAGGCAGTAAAAGGACAGGTTATGGCCGATTTTGTGACTCAACATTGCGGTGTAGTGGAGACTTTGGAAATTATGCCTTGGACGCTCTTCTTTGATGGGTCTACCTGTGATCGGGGGGCAGGAATCGGCATAGTACTAGTTTCCCCTCAGGGAAGGAAGTATGAGTTATCTTTGCCGACTGTTGCCACGTCGACGAGTAATCAAGCTAAGTATCAAGCTTTGATCAAGGGGTTGGAATTGTTAAAAGAGGCTCATGCTGATGCTGTTGAGATCTTCGGGTATTCTATGCTGGTCATAAATCAGTTGGCTGGAAGTTACGAATGCCAAAGTGAAGTCTTGATAACTTATTATGAAAAAAGTATGCAACTATTAAAAGAATTCAAGGATTTCCGATTAGAGCATGTTCCTCGGTTACATAATGAGGAGGCTAATCGGTTGGCCCAGCATGCCTCGGGATATCAACCCATATTAAACACGTTATCGGCAATCGGTGCCGATGATTGGAGGAAGGAGGTCATTGATTATTTAAAGGATCCGTCTAAAAAGGTTGAGAGACGTATCAGATTTCAAGCTACCAAGTATGTGCTCCTCGAGGATGAACTATATTATCGAACTATAGATGGAGTTCTTCTCAAATGTTTAGGTAATGATGAAGCTAAAAGTTTGATGGGTGAAATCCATGAAGGAGTGTGTGGAGCACATCAGTCGGCTTTTAAGATGAAATGGATGATCAGGAGAAATGGGTATTATTGGCCGACTATACTCAAGGATTGATTTCAATATTCAAAGGGTGTCAAGGATGTCAGAAATTTTGCAATATTCAAAGGGCACCCGCATCGGCCATGAATCCCATTATTAAACCTTAGCCGTTCCGGGGATGAGCTATCGATCTAATCGGTCAGATTTACCCACCATCAAGCTGGTGTATGGACACGATGCGGTGCTACCATGGGAAATTAAGATCGGATCTAGGCGACTATCTTTTCAAGATCAGCTGGCTGCCGATGACTATGCTACCTTGATGAAGGACTAGTTAGATGATTTAGCAGGGCATCGGCTGAGGGCTTTGATAAGTATAAAAGAAAATAAAAAGAGAGTTGCCAGATGGTATGATAAAAAGGTAAAAGCTAAGGAGTTTGCCGATGGAGATTTGGTGTGGAAACTAGTATTACTGATTGGAACTAAAAGTTCGAAATTTGGCAAATGGTCTCGTAATTGGGAAGGTCCTTATCGGATAAATCGGTCTGCTCTTGGTAATGCTTATATTTTGGAAACTCTCGAAGGAGTTGAATTTCCCAGAGCATTGAATGGAAAATACTTAAAGAAATATTACCCAAGCATATGGGTCGATGCGTGAAAGCTTAAAGAGCCGATAACATTCCTATCGGCGGATTAAAGTGTATCTCAGACTGAATACGATGTTTCAAAAGGGTGCCGATAACAGTCCTATCGGCTGGACCAAAATAATCAACAGTTTTTGAAGGAAGAGCAAAACACGCCGCCGATGAAAAGCTTATACATTCAGCAGGGCTTGGATCGCCGATATAGCGCGCAGACAAATTTGGTTAGCTTCTTCTATCTCCTTGATGTCTTCATCGGCAGAGCCCTCCACTGGCTTCAGCTTCTTATTCATCTGCAATGCCTTGTGGGCTTGAATGTTTCACTCTTGTTTGAGGGTCTTGATCATTTCAGGCAGCTGACTTTCTTCTTGTTGAGCTTGGGACAGAACCTCTTCTACTTGCTTAAGTTATGCCAATAGGGCTTCCCTTTTTGCCGATAGGTCGGAGATCTTTTGTTTCAGCGTATCTCTTGAGGATTTTAGAATGCCGATGCTCTTGTGTTACTCATTGGCAAGATGCTTCACTTTCATTACCTCCTCTAAGAGATGGGCATGAGTGGCTCTATTGGCAAGGCATTGGGCAGCTTTTTGATACTGAAGCTAGCGGCTCTCTAAGTGTGCAGCCTAAAAAAAAGAGTCTCCTCGGCATCGACAGGGATTTGGCCTCTGAGAGCTTTAAACAGAGCCTTGGCTGGATTGGAGTCATCAACCAGTTGGGCGGTATCCTGATGAAGCAGGGCCAACAAATCTTCCAGCTTTGCTCTGACTTCTGCTGATGAAATCCCGATTGCTTGAGAAGAGCTTGCTTCTTCGCCTTCATCTTCGGAAATTTCGATGGCGAAGGAGAACAGGCTATCGGGAGAATCATGTTCCTGAAAAGGAAAAGGAGATAGGTTATTTGATGTCAAAATGCTAGTAAAATAAAAGATTATAATCTCTCGCCTCTGGCTAGTTGAGGCCGATGGTACCACAGGTTGATCAGCCGGAGTTGCCGATGGAACAATGTCAACTGACAATTAATAAAGATAATTATAAGATTGGAAGAATAAGTCCATCGGCAATGATTTCATAGACAATGCTTTACCTTGGGGGGTGTAGTGCTTGTTTGAATTGAGGAAACTACTGATGCTACGATTGAACCCACTGGATCGGCGGTATGCTCATGTACATCGGCTAATGTCTCTTCTGGCTGAGGCTCTTCTTGTGGCTGAGGTGGAGGCGGTGCTTGTTGTGTCTGAGCCTCTGGTGAAGAAGGGGATGATTCCACATGAATCGGTGACCCTGGAGGAGGGGGGGGCGTCGCTGTTTTCTGACGCTTTGCTTGTGACTTAGTACTCTTGGGGCCCTTTCTTTTAGCTTGACTAGTCTGGGGGGCATCGACACTTGTCTTGGTACCTCTGGTCTTTACCGATTTACCAGATTGCTGCTACAACAACAAAAGTGTCATGAGTATAAATGTAACAGAGTTGACAACATTTTGGTTGGAACAGTGAAAGTTACCGATGAAGTTCCCATGGCAGCCGATGTATCGTGAAAAGGCTGTGTAAGTACAGAATGGAATCGATATAAATTGAAGAAGTCAAGATTTTCTACCTTGAAAGCATGCGCCAGAGCAGTAGCGGCGACTGATGGAGATGTCTTGGCCCGTTTGGTGGTAATTTTCTTGAAACGCACGCCCCGGTGCATTAAAGCCGCCAAGCTTGGTGCATTGTTGCCGATCAAAGAGATCGGGCCCGATGGGAGGAGTTTGATCGGCTTGCCACTTCTGCTGACTGACGGTGGTGTATCGTCGACCTGTATAAAACAGAGGAAGTAAGTTGGCCGATAAGAATGAAATTAATAGGATTGAGGCATCGGTTGAAGACTTACAGTGTTCTCAAGGACCTTGTACGTGGAGTCGATCATACCGCGGTATGTAAGAGCCGATCTGCAGAACAAATACTCTTTCCTCTCTGCCCACCATTGTTTGTACGCCTGGGTGATGAAGAGAGCTGGGATCCAAGCCGATAAGTTGATATCTGATGTATCGACATTTGGTAGGAGTTGAGCTATTCTAATCCACTCGAGCCCACTGGTGATGATCTCCCTTGGTTTCACCACATCGGCATAACAGAGCGCAATTGGCAGCTGTCCAAAGGCCAATTGACGAGCCAATGTTGATGGATTGTAGAACTCGTAGGTAAGATTGGAGGTTTTCCCACTACCAAAGAAGTTCACTGGTATAGCTCTCGGAGTGATGATTGCCATCATCAGATCATGGTCCTCGTTGAGAGCATTATCAAAGGAATGAAAAGTCAAGGGAAATCTGGTGTCTGGTGTTGATATTTGGTAACGCAATTAGAAAATGATCCGCAAGCGCACGGATATCGGTGAGCATTTCACCCGGGAGGTTTTCCAGAGTATCGTATTTATATTTTTACCACTGGGAGAAAGGGTGCATCTGACTAACCAAATCTATTGCTATTACCCCTTTAGGCTACAAAGAATGTCTCTCGATGTGAGTGATGTATAGAGAAGACTGCAACCGTAGTCTCGTTCTAACCTTGGTAAGGATAATCTACTGTTCTATTGGGGAGGCTCACGGAATCTAGACAACACAAAGGATGTTCGACCCGCACCTATAACCCTACCCGTCCTGCTAATGAGATGTGATCTGCAAAGGTAACTCAGAATTGTCACGTTCCTCGATACTACCACGGTCCAGCTAGTCAGGGGATATCTATGAGTACCCTAGCCTAAACACCACCGGAAGAGGATTAAAGTAAACTCATAAACAAAAGAACAATAAAACAAGAACTTACTAGTATTAGAAGTCGAATTACTGAAGAATCTTAGAAGCAAGCCTCGGGTTAGGAGACTTGATCCCGTAGGTACAACTCGGAGTAGACACCGACAGGCCGGCCTTCCTCCGATCCACACCTCCACTCTATCTCTCTCAATCTAGTAGAAACTAGAAGATCTATTTCTACTTTACATTGGTTGCTAAGCCTAAAAAGAAATATTATTTAGAGAAGAGGTTTTCCTTCGAGGGCACCCCTCAATCTCTATGATAATTTCTTGTCTCCTCCAGGGGCCACAGGGGGTCTCCTTATATAGTCCTCCCCTTCTATGCGTTTTTGGGTCGATAGGCGAGGTGGTACTATGTTATTCTGGATCCAATAGGTCGGTGGAACGTCGTGTGCGAAGAGAGTCCGGAACGGAGTCCAGAGGTGGGCGGGCGCCCAGGTCCTCAGGGCGGGCGCCCTGGGCCTGGCCCCTTTCGGGCTTCGCTTCCTTCCTGTGGCTTCTGGAGTCTTCTAGATGGTAGAAAATTGCGCGGTGGGTTGATATCTCTATGTAATCCCGACATGTGGGCCTTTCTTCCTTATTTCCTGATAACCCCCTGCAGAAATAGACAAACACCAAAACTCGTGGAATTCTGTCAGATAAAACCCTAAGTCTAGATGTTGATTTCATTTGGATCCTTTTCATTGTTTATTTGATAATTAAATTTGATACTTAAGGACCGTCAACAAACTCCCCCAAGCTTACCTCTTGCTCGTCCCTGAGCAAGGATGAACTCGAGAGTTTCTGCAGTGGTTTCATTTCTTAAAAGTACACACGCATTCAAACAAGATCTCATCTCTGAGTTAGAATAAACTGTCAAGACTTAAAACTTACTTACTTTACCTTCACCATGGGACTTGTAACCGTCACTTCTGTCTTGAGTGGTTAAAAGATAGAACAGTCTAGTCAAGTGCCATGTCTCTCATTCTTGATCAGCTATAGCTCTGGGGTTTTTGCAGATTTTCAAATAAAACTCAGAAATTCCTTGTATGATTCTCTCAGGTCTCTTTTGTGGTATTTTTGGATCCTTACCAAGGCAGTGATGGTATATGCCTTCTCTCAAGATATGTAGTATTTGTGGTATGAAGCATAGTGACATTGTCTTCTCTCTCACCCTACTCTAATAAGGCTTTAATATCTGGAGCTCATAGGTGGGAGATAAAGTATACATACTTACAAGACATTTATTGCATAGTCAAACCATGGATCCAAAGAAACAAATCAATAAGCCAAATCAAGATGTGCATGTGTGGCGAGTGAATGGTGTATGGTGATGATGGAGATAACAACGGTGAAAGTCTAATTCTACTTTTGCTCTTTTAAGGGGATACATACCTTTCTTGCACTTAAAAGCTTTTTGGGGAGAATGAGATGCTCTATATTTTCTTTTTCTTACCTCTCAGGTGGGTATCTTGTACCCCTAATTCTATTGTCGGACACTTGTCCATTTTTACCTCTCGTCTCACTTTTTCTTTTCTTTCGAGGTTCCGAGCACTTACTCCTTTTTATTTCCTCGTATCTCTTTTTTTCTCTTTTTTTTCAGAGCATTCATCTCTTGAGATAATATAGCAAGTGGTAGTAACAAGATAACTTGAGCATTTATTTCACAAGGGGAAAACAGAAATATTTTTGGTTATTCTCTCCCGGGTTAGGAGTAGAATATTTTTGGGTGATTCTGGAGATGGAATGGGTGGATATATGTGGATGGTACTTCCGGAGTAGAAGTAGCATATATGAGTGAACGTGCAAGTGAAATCTTGATTTAACCACATGACAAGCTCCTAAGGGTCTACACAGCTTGACCACACTCAATGCTCATAAGCAGTAAATAGTAAATGTGTGGCTCAAAGTCTAATAAGCATGTATATATAGCTGTGGTAGGAATTTAAACTCTCATCATACAGGAACTCATCATGTGTTATTTTAAAGATTTTTCAAAGATAAAATTCTCCAGAATTCTAGCATCTCTAGGAACAGATAAACAACAGCTCAACCTTCCCATATCGTGTCCGTTAACAACTTAGACTTCAGATCAAGTTTTCATCCCACAAGTTTAGGTCTAGGGCAAGCTTTAAATTATAACAGTTATATCTAAACTTGAGAGAGAACTTCACATTTGCAAATTAGGCAGAGCAACTATTCATCGTATCCATGCTTAAGTTTTATTATTAAGATTCAGATTGGCATAGCTACTTTATTTATTTATTAAACACACTAAGCAAAAGACATATATATAAGCATAAAATCTTTATTTGGTTTTCCATAGTTTATGTGTATTTATATTCTAAAATAATATAAGTATAAAGATAGATAGAAATACTTATCGAGATAAATGGGGGTGCTCTCCCCCAAGTTGAATTTTGACGTAATTTCTTCTGATGTAGCTAGCAGGTGGTGGAGGTGTATTTGAAAGTCGGCAGCACCCTGACAGCGATTAGGATGTCCTCCGTCTGCTAGTCTTTTTTGATCCTTGAATTCTGTGGAGCTCAAATAGACAACAAAGCTTTGTGGAACTGGTTAAGTGTTAGCATAAATATCTAGCCTTTATCATGTTGAGCCTTCTCAATAAATGTTACTTATTTAGCAGGATCATGCACTTATTATTTTTATATTTTTATTATAAGATGAAAACTTATTTATTTTATTTTTATGCCACCACAGTGAATGTACTTATGGGTTTTATGCCATGAGCATACTCACATGGGGCTTACTATATATTTTTTTTTAACATTATTATTTTCTTTTCAAGATAGAATGAACCTGATTAACTAAGCAAACTATAATTGAATAATTGAAAGGAAAAAGATAACTACCAAGTTTACCTCTTGGCAAGGCGTTCGGTGTTTTTAAGTCCTCCGAACGGGACTCCTTGTGTTTTCAGTCGTCCTGGGATTCGCTAGGTGGCGTAGTCGGTGATTCTGGCGGCGCCTCCTTTTCGTGTATAACTATGTTCTCCCTCCACACCTGCCTCGATGCTACGGTCTCCTCAGGACAGTTCTGTTCAAGCTGTATGTCTTCAGACCTTATCACTTCTCCTTCGTAGTCTACCCATCCGTCCTTGATGATTTGTCTCCTCTGGTTGCGGTTGCGTTGTCTTCTTCTTGTCCTTCTTAGAGGAGAAGTGTATGTGGACTTCTCCGGTTCCAATATAGATGATGGCTTTGATAGTGTTGAGGAACGGTCTTCCAAGGATGGTGGGTGGATCATACTCGTCTTCTCCCATGTCAATGATCTGATAATCATCTGGAGCTGAATATATATTGGTTGTAGGGGCATTGTTCCATTCAGGAGCTGATAAGTGACTCCGGCCATTATGTTGACGTTAGATCCGGTGTCGTAGAGTGTCTTCTAAAAAGAGTATCCATTGTTTGTGCATTCGATTCTTGGAACACCAGGGTCGTCCTTCTTGATCAAGAAAGGTGACTTGAGTCGACGATCTTGACCTCCTTGAACTGCAGTGACCATCTTAGCTGACTCGGTCCACATTTGCTTGTTCTTGTTCCTCCTGTTGGTCCTCTTCCTTGGTTCATGTCAGGATTGCTCTGAAGTTTGTGTAGTCTTGTTCTTGAAGGAAAGTCTCCTTCTTCCCCTTGATGTAGAGACTGATCTTGGCAGCATTAGCGTAGATGACAGCTCTGGTATTTAGGAATGGCCTCCCTAAGATGATGGGTGCCCTCTCCTCAGTGCCAGTCTCTATCACCACGAAGTTTGCTGGAGTGTACAAGGTACCAACTCGGACACAGAGGTTCTTCAATATTTCCTTTGGGAAACTAAGTGTCTGATCTCCATTGTGTTTGTGCTCGTAGATCCCGGTTCTTCACTTGATGGAATCTGGGAGTTGTAAAACGCCTTCACGTTTCTCAAAATGTGTCCTGCTCATAGAGACAAGGCAGAGATCAAGTGCATGGGCCCTGTTGGTGGAAAACACCAACAGAACCAAAAGTGTATTTGTTCTTCTCTAACCTTAAGCATAGTGAGCAAGACAAAGTTGATGGATCATGAGTGTAGCATTTAAAACATTTGTTAGATCAGATAGCTCAACCTAATGGAAAGATAATCTATCTATATTTATGTTTTGTTTATATCTTTCAAAGATTGAATGTGCAATACTTTAGCTTATATGATTAGGAGTGTGGGATCACGAAGGTAGTACTAAGAACAAAGATTAAAGGACTAAACATGTTGAATTAATTGGGTTGGTTAATTTGGAGTTATAAATCATACATGTTTGTCTCTTTATTTATGTGAATGCCAGAACCAAGGAGAAGCTTATAAAAGTGTTGGTCAAGTACCTTAAGATGTTACCTTACTTGAAGAGTGATGGTACAGTATCACCTTGTGGAAGCTTTCCTTTCTTAGCGGTTGTGTATCGTGTTTGTGGCACCCTCCATGGATCATCTCTTTATGATGAATGAGCTATGTCCTTCTTGTGCAAATTGTTAAACTTCATGTGTCTCCTTTATCTCCAATGAGTTTGTATCTCAGGACTTCCCAGGTTGATATTGAAAGTTTTCCTGCAGGGGTTAGTCCAACAAAATATCCCATATCTACTATAGCATACTATCGGCTCAAAAATCAACCTAGACACCATGTCTAATTTGATTTAGGAGGGCATTTTAACCTAATCACCATGCTTAATTTAAAAATCCTTTGGAAGTAAGATCATCATTCCTAAACTAAGCACCATGCTTGATTTAAGAGATAAATGAAACTACTCCAAACCTAGACATATACTAAAGCAAATAAAGGTAGCACGAGAGCATTTATAGCGATCTACTCAAGTGGAGGTGAAGTAGTGTAATTAGTACTTAACAAATTAAGCATCTCTCAAAGGTAGGGACAACCAACGTAGCAACATGGCAAAGGATGTTTTTATGTAAAGTACTCCCCCAAGCTTGAATTTTGCAAAATTCAATTTTGGATGAATTTAATTCAATGTTGTGTGATGGTTGGTTGGACATACCTTGTGCTTGTTATTCATCCGATCTTCTTGCTCCAATCCTGGAAAGGTTAGTGACAAGAATACCCGAAGGAATATTTCTACAATATGCTCAATACACAAGGCAATGTTGCAAATAATTAGAAGTTCATATTACGATCTGATAAGTGCTTGTTTTAGGACACTAAGCTTGTCCTTGGGAAACCATCAATCAACTCAACGAGATCTGCAATATTTATTATAGACATATGCATCGACAACGGCTCTTTTAAAGTTTTTATAAATAGAAAGGAAGAGAGGGTTGGAGATCTGAAATGTGGTAAGGTTGGAGAGACTAATTGATTGGAGAGATGTTTTATATGAGCAAGGACTGGGTGAGGTATTTATGAAATAACTTCCATGCTCACTGTTGTTTCTCTCATTCTCAAACTCCAAGGATGATTCTTCATGAATGTTTAAAATTCCTCTAGGATTGTCTCTCAAGTTTGTTTTATCTATCCATTCAATGGTGATAGCACATGGATTTTTAATGCCCTCTAGCCATTGATGTTGCTCTTCTCGATCCTCCTTCTTATGCAGGGGATGTCTAGAGAAATTCATAGGATTATCGGGAGGTTTAAGAGAAAGAGCATAGTAGAATTTAATAAGCTCAAGGATGGGATGGATAGCCGAATTATGGGATTGAAATATTTGGAAATTGGCTATTGAAACTTCCTTTCCTCGTCTGGGAGATGATTCCTTCTCTATCTCTATGATTTTTCTATGAAGACTAGTACAAGAAGGATGTCCACAAATGAAGACATACCTTCCTTTACTAATAGATAAAGAAAGAAAGACTCTACCAAAGGTTATATGATTAAGACCAATGTGAAAATATCGAGAAAAAACATGGTCTTGTAGGGCTAGGTCTAAACCAGAATTTATAAAAAGATTAATAAATTCCCTAGGTGTAGCTAAAAGTGCATTATCTTTTTGATTAAAAGATAGGACCTCAGCTATAGAAAAGGGTTGGTTTTGACCTATTGCAATCAACTCCGGACACAAATCATAATTAGGGGCAGGACGTGTTGACTCCCATGGTCTATGGCTGGTCTCCGAAGGTGCAAAGAATTTAATAATAGGTATGGAATTTGAGTTATCCATAAAGATAAAAATAAAAAGATAAAAGAATAAAAGTATAAAAGTATAATACAAGATAATAGCAAGACTCAAAGTTATCTCAGCAAACCGTCTTTCTCCCCGGCAACGGCGCCAGAAATGCTTGTTGATATTTGGTAACGCAATTAGAAAATGATCCGCAAGCGCACGGATATCGGTGAGCATTTCACCTGGGAGGTTTTCCAGAGTATCGTATTTATATTTTTACCACTGGGAGAAAGGGTGCATTTGACTAACCAAATCTATTGCTACTACCCCTTTAGGCTACAAAGAATGTCTCTCGATGTGAGTGATGTATAGAGAAGACTGCAACCGTAGTCTCGTTCTAACCTTGGTAAGGATAATCTACTGTTCTATTGGGGAGCCTCACGGAATCTAGACAACACAAAGGATGTTCGACCCGCACCTATAACCCTACCCGTCCTGCTAACGAGGTGTGATCTGCAAAGGTAACTCGGAATTGTCACGTTCCTCGCTACTACCACGGTCCAGCTAGTCAGGGGATATCTATAAGTACCCTAGCCTAAACACCACGTTTACGCTAACAAGTGATTACTCTAATACTCAACCGGAAGAGGATTAAAGTAAACTCATAAACCAAAGAACAATAAAACAAGAACTTACTAGTATTAGAAGTCGAATTACTGAAGAATCTTAGAAGCAAGCCTCGGGTTAGGAGACTTGATCCCGTAGGTACAACTCGGAGTAGACACCGACAGGCCGGCCTTCCTCCGATCCACACCTCCACTCTATCTCTCTCAATCTAGTAGAAACTAGAAGATCTATTTCTACTTTACATTGGTTGCTAAGCCTAAAAAGAAATATTATTTAGAGAAGAGGTTTTCCTTCGAGGGCACCCCTCAATCTCTATGATAATTTCTTGTCTCCTCCAGGGGCCAGAGGGGGTCTCCTTATATAGTCCTCCCCTTCTATGCGTTTTTGGGTCGATAGGCGAGGTGGTACTATGTTATTCTGGATCCAATAGGTCGGTGGAACGTCGTGTGCGAAGAGAGTCCGGAACGGAGTCCAGAGGTGGGCGGGCGCCCAGGTCCTCAGGGCGGGCGCCCTGGGCCTGGCCCCTTTCGGGCTCCGCTTCCTTCCCGTGGCTTCTGGAATCTTCTAGATAGTAGAAAATTGCGCGGTGGGTTGATATCTCTATTGTCACAGAACCGACCAAATTATAAGAGTTCAAGTGCAGAAACGATCGTCAAACAATTAAGTTTCTAAACTTGAGCCCATATAATCCCGGTAGTCAATCGAAATCACGAAGGACTTCAAACCAACTCACAACAAACCAAGATCGTAATAGTTCAGCATAAACACAACGATTGTTACATAGTCATTCATTGCCGACGAAGCGGCACCACATCGGAGTCATTAAGTTATTACAACCCAAGTTTGAAGTAGCGGAAGCAAAATAGTTACACACATCTGTTCAAAGTTCAGTTCACAAGTTTGTTACTGCCAGAGTCTAGGTCATCCTTCCAAAAGCATCATAGACGAGAAGAGTAGAGAACCATGCCCAACGGTTAGTCCTCATCCCCAACGGGATGGAGACAGGTCTTGCAGAAACCGTCATAGAAGATATCATCTGCAACAGGTGGGAATAAACCCTGAGTACGAGGATGTACTCAGCTAGACTTACCCGTCTAGTAAAACACAAAAGACACCAAGGATCATGCAAGGCTAAATCTTAAGTGGAGCTGGTTGACTCACCTTTTGCCAAAAGCTTAACTTACAACTAAGTTATTTTAAGGGCACCATATTTATTTATCATCAGCCTACCACTAGATTAGCACCTGTACTACAACACATCACTTGATTATTACAAACAATATTAACCATATCAAATTCATCATATGTTCTTCTTGCTATCATCATTATCACGAACCAAGTTCATTAGTGAATGCTACGTTTGCCGCTGCTCTGTCAAGTTCTCACTAACCGGGAGAGACGGCGATTCGAATCGAATTCCTATCCAGCTGGAGGGTTATTCCTAGCACTCACCCAGGCATCCCCTGCCGGAGAGCCAAAGGGTCACCTTTGGTACGACTCAGGAATCGCGGCTCCGATCAGCGCCGCACTCCCAGGGCTACCACTCTGCCAGGGAGGTCAGGAATTTTAACTCACCTGCCTTTGGACTTACGCCAATGGTCCCCCGCACACCGCACTTCCTCCGGTAGTGCGCACTTTATACTTGCCGGTCTTTCGGCCTGAGTCATACTACTTGGCTTCGCGGTCGGAACGAGTTATCCGGCCAACTAAGTGTCAGGCATGCGTTCAACATGACAAGAGGACGTACAACGATCGGTCCTTAGCTGCCACAGACGGAGTTACTACACACTTGCAAAACTCCACCCGGCTTAAGTCAATTTAACCAGGTTCCATCCACGATAGCACATATAGACCATCGTGACCCGACACAACCCTATATCGCGCGGATGACAGAATATCACCCGACTTCTACCGATTAAAGCATAGCTAAGCTACTACTCGAACCTAACTCTACAACCAGGGAGGGTGAGTTATCTGGACAAGGATAGAGTAGAATGCAGCAACAGTTTCATCACAACTCCTATACGTAATGCATCAATAGATATAACGTATTAAGTAAACTTTTCGGAATTAAGGGAAGACTTAGAATGCTCCGGGGCTTGCCTTTCACGAACGATGCCGGCTCGTGATTCGGGCACTCAACTTCTTCTTCGGGCTCCTCGAGTCCGGCTTGCTGGACCTCCACCTCCTGGCTGCCCTCCTGACCTTCGGGATTCGCTTGGAGCTCGAAGGAAACTGCCACGTCCGGTGCACCTATTGCATGCTCGATGAATGAGAAGGTGCACATGCTACAGATGAATGCTTAATAACACAAGCAACTCACTGGACACTCATTTACGGAGCAAGAGTTATACTAACTCACATGAATAAACAAGTTAACATAACCCAAAACCTATCATGACACTAAAGCAGCAAACGACACAAAACAAGTATGCTCAGTAAATAAATCATAATTATAGATAGACAGGTCCAACAAACATGAGTAAGGACATTCTGGAAAGCTTATGAAATTGTCTACAATTAATCTTTAAACATGACAGCAAGATTCATACATGAAACTGGTCATTTAAACAAAGTTCCAAGTTCTGTCCCAGAAAAACGGAGAACACCTATTTCTGGAACCCAACTTGGAACATCTATAACTTTTAAACTACTTGGCCAAATGACTTCAAATTTAAACCACAGCTGGCTCTATAAGTTTAGAACAACTTTGATTTAGACAAGTTTCACAGAAATTCAAGTTATCATTAAGCAAAGTTAAATTGCTCACTTGCTGTCCAGAACAGCATTTAACCCTATAGTTAATTATTTAATGACATGATCAAAACACAAACCATGCCAACCATATGACTCGTGAGCACAAACATATTACAAGGTCACCAGATCATCAGTTGAAAACCCCAAAACAATTACTTAACAAGGCATTTATTAATTAACTTTAGATAAGGCATATTTACAAGATATTAGTTAAAGTGCTCAGAAAAATCTACAAAAATTACAGAGGCACAAGTATAACATCAGATCACCACCATAAAAATTCCAGGACCAATGCACATGCCAAATTAAAGATATGCATTTAACAAGTATCAAGGCATTTATTTCATAAATTCATAAACATGACTTATATAGTGTCAAACAACAGATTTCAGATTATTTACATCTTAGGAATACCATAAACAAGTTTACCACCAAAATAGAGCACCAGCATAAACACCAATTATTTTATGTGATTTAATTAAAGAAACAAGCCATATTTCAAACACAAATTACATATCACAACAACAGTGCTCCAAAAAATCATGAAATAATTATTAGAGCACTCCAATGCCATGCAGAGACCACCATAAAATTTTCAAAGCAAACTAAGCAGTATAACAAGAGATATGCATTTATCCAAGAATAATAAGATTAAATCCTTAATAAATAATTTCTCAGAAAACATGATTCATTTTATATTTTTATTAAATAGTAGCCATCTCAAGAAACAACACAAAATTTGTTTCACAATTTTTGGATCTCAGAAACAGGAGATATGATTTTTGCAAGAAAGCCAAAAATCAGGATTTTGAATAAAAGAAAATGAGGGAAAGAGAGAGTCGCTGACAGTGGGTCCCATCTGTCAGGCTCTTCTTCCTCACGGCCGAGGCGATCTTCGCCGGCGATTTCTCCGCGACGGCGAGGTCTCCGGCCAAACCCAGGGCATCAACGTGATCCCCGAACCCTAACGGCTCGATTGACCCCACTTTTGCCACGGCGGAGCCACCGGAAGGGGCTCACCGTCGGCAATGGCGGCTCGGCGGAGGTGCTCGGCGTTACGCCGGAGCTCTCAGGCCGGTAGAGCGCGACCTAAGGCCTTCTACAGCACCAACCGAGTACGGCGAAGCTTCCTAGGTACGCGGCTTGGCCTGGATCCCCGTGGAACGCGCTGGCCACGAGAGCACCCAACTCCGGCGGAAACACGGCGGCGCTGCGCACCGTGTCCGGCGACGGAGAACCCGGTAGAGCGTCCACCAGGTGGCGCAAAAGCTCGCTAAGGACCTAAGCTACCTCTAGGACCTAACCAAAGATGATGAGAAGCCTCACAGCGCTCGGCATTGAGTTCGCCGGAGAAGAAGGTCACGGCGGACCGATTTGGGGGAAGAAGGGAATGTCGGCTCACCGGTGGGTTTCTCGGCGAGTTAGAGAGTGGAGCTTGGAGAGCGGCTCACGGTGGAGCTTTGGGTGGAGTTTGGTGGACGGAGACGCAGAGAGGAGCGCACACGAGCTCGCCGGAGTGAGCTCGCGGCGGAGAGCTCGCTGCGGACGAGGTTCAGGCGAGAGAGGGCGAGGCAGAGCGAAGTGGACGCGTCCACTCGCTCGGGGCGTCGCCGTGGAGGTCATGCACGCGACGGAAGCTGACAAGCGGGGCCAAACGCGTCGTACGGGCGACAAATGGCGACGGAGCTCTGCCGGCGGTCGGCCACGTCGACGAGGTCAGGCCCGATTCAGAAGAAAGGGTGCTCGTCTGACAGAGCCACTTCACCGGCGATTATCTCCCAAACCAGAGCGAATTAGGCGATGGCGTAGTTGACAAACTTGGAGTACTAGGCGAGATCTACAACTTTGTCAACTAGAGCAAAGGCCAGATCGGCCTGGATTGAAAGATATAGAGTTTCCAAAACCGATCGAGCAAACTGCAAAGCACCCAGGACTTAGAAAATTTTCTAAGTGTTGAAAACAGCCCCAAATCTGCCTTGTGGACCACTTTTGAGCTATTTGTGGTCATTTTCATGAGATGGCCATAAAACAACTTTTGTTCCTTATAAAATGTGCTACAACTTTGCTGTATAAAGTTTTGACATGCAAACATTTTATGAAACACTTTTTAAAAGCCTAAGCAAAAGAGGTTTCTAGGGCCTATTTTCATAAGTATGACTTAGAAGCATATTTTGGAAAAGTGACCAACATGAACATTGTTCCCAAGATCAAGTTAAGCATAGATAAACTAATTACCAAGGCATTAAGCCAAACACAAGCATTGTTCACTCAAACATAAGCATAGGAAGCCTATTTAATCAATTTAAAACACATTTTTGCATAGAATGACATGGCTCAAGATAGATGATGATCATGATATGCTTTGAGTAAATGATGATGCTCATGCTATGCACATGCTTGATGCAACCATAACACTGGGGTGTTACATCTATGTAATCCCAACATGTGGGCCTTTCTTCCTTATTTCCTGATAACCCCCTGCAGAAATAGACAAACACCAAAACTCGTGGAATTCGGTCAGATAAAACCCTAAGTCTAGATGTTGATTTCATTTGGATCCTTTTCATTGTTTATTTGATAATTAAATTTGATACTTAAGGACCGTCAACATCTGGGTCCACATAAGGTATCCATGCCCGCTATTCTTTGGTCAGACCCTCATAAAGAGTCTGAAAGAATCGGCTAACTTGATCTTCATTACCACCGGTACCAGGTAGAACTATGGCAGCTTCACCATAGTTCAAAGGGGAGCGAGTTGCTGATTCTTCTTCGTCCAGCTCATGATCTTCGGCTATATCTCTAGGGAAGCGCTATGTGAAAAGGTTGAATTCAAGGCGCTTATGCATATGGACACTAAGCCACATGTTGATGAACCACCAGGGTCCCCCTAAGTTGCCAATGGGTTGGCCTAGTAGGAGTTTCTTGGCTACCTGGTGAAGGAGGTGATAAACAGAGCCGAGCAGATATCGGCTAAGAGGAAATCGGCCACCATTGGCTAGTCTTTCTGCTGCCGATAGATAGACAGAGGTTGGTCCTGCCGATCGGCCACAGAATACAAACTTATCCAGCCACATGTTCAAGAAAATGGCTTGTTCTCTTTCCCCGACAGGTCTTGTTTTTCGGTACTTTTGAATATACCCAGACCAACCATCGATAGCGTGAGTCTCTACCTTAGAACTGGGCTTGGTATCAAATAGATGACTATTATCGGCAGTTGATATGTCTAAGCCAGTGAGCATGAGTACATCGGCAAGAGTGGGTGAAGCAGGGCCATGGCCGAATACAAAAGCGTTAAGTGTGTCTGACCAAAACTACGAAGCAACTATCAGCAGCGACTCGTTCCCCTCCATATCGGCAATAGATAATCTGATGCATTGTTCTAGTTTCCGCTCACCCCATTGGACATCATTTGATTGGCTGACTCTCAGGAACCAGTCTTTCCATCCCTTGGTAGGACTGGGCCAGGAACGAAAAGCATCTTTCCATAGATCTAAGGAGAAGTTCTCGGCTCTAAAGGGGATTCTATTTGTCTCTGCATTTATCAAATCGGTGGGATCTAGATTTCCTACCGGGTCGAGGCATTGGAAGTGAGGTTGATCGGTAGGAATTACGATCTTATCGGTCAAATCCTAAAGAGTTTTGAGGATGAAGGAACAAAAAGAAACAACAAAAAAAGGGGGGGTACTCAGTAAAAAGAATTGCAGATGAACAGGAGTACAGCAAAAGTACAAAAAGGATATGGTAGGCTAACCTCAGGAACGACGAAGTTGATGTCCATTTCTTCCCAAGGGAGAAGAGAGATCGAAGACTTGGAAGATTGATGGAGAAGGCCCTTGCTGGAGTTCTTGGGGTTCTCAGGCAATGCCGCCGCCACGAAGGTGGATTTGAGGCTGTAGAATGACGAGATGGAGAAAGAGTACCAGAGAAGGAAGTATTTATAGGACAAAATGGGCAGGGGCAAATCTGACTTATCTCTTTGCCGCATCCATGAAATCCGAGGGTGTTTAGGTAGATATGGTAGCTGTTCGCACGATAATCGAGGGATTGCGCAGGTGATTTGACAGCAAGCGGTCACGATTTTGAAGATATCTTACTGTGTAAGATCACCTAGTCGGTCCATCGGTAGTTTTCTCTAACGGTAATATTGCCGATGAGCACATTCTGGGGAGATTCGGTTCGAGAAGTTGAGGAATTCAAGAGGTTGTTTAGATTTGATAATTAATTATCAATCCAGGGAAGTAATTGCGGAAAGGTATCATTACTGAGGAGAATTTCGGAGCATTAATGATTTTATACTCCGAAATTGGGGGGCATGTGTTGACACCGTTTTTGGACACGTATCTTTGGGCACGCGTCTTGAGTTAATAAGATGTAGATCGGCAGGTGGAAGAGTAGTGACTAGTCTACAGGAGAGTTGCCGATGAGGGTTGATGCTGATGGAAAAGCAGCCAAATACAACTAAATCCAAGGGTGGTGATGCGTTCATACCGATGGCCAATGCTGGTGGTTGCCGATAGCTATGAAGGGCAGTTTGCCGATAACTCTGAAGAAAGCGCAGGGGTTGCCGATTGACTCAGGATGGGATGCCGATTGATCATGGAGGATAGTTTAGCGTTTTCCTTAGTTATTAGAATTCGTTTTGTATACGGGTTCCGTTTAATTTGGAATTCGAGTCCTAGTCGTGTCTGTTTGTAGCTCTTTGGACAGGGTATAAATGTAGACCCTAGGGCAATGTACTGAATCATCTATCAATCAATTAAACACAAGTTTTTACTCATATTCCAGCATCTACTTTTTTCGACCACTTTGTCATATTTTCTTTTTACTACGAGTTCTTAAGAATTCGTCGAGTCAATCTCAGCGTGTTCTCAAGTTCCGCGTGAACACCTCTTGGCCGTGACATCCGGACGCATCGCTGTTGTCGGAACCAAAGTGTTTGAGTTACCACCTTCGTCGATTGTAAGGTCAAATCGGCTGGCACGCCTTAACGTTGAATTGGGTATTAGCCCTTTGTGTTTGCAGATCAGATTTTGCACCAACAAAAGTCTTAAGCCAATTAATATACTAGAATAATATATTAAAAAATAGTACTAAAAAATAATACTAGAATAAAAGTAAAAAACAATAATATATACAAAACACTACAATTCATAATATACTAGAATAATATACTAAAAAGTCTTTTAAGTCAAATAATATACTAGAATAATATATTAAAAAAATAATACTAAAAAATAATACTAAAATAATAGTACAAACAATAATATATACAAAACATTAGAAATTAATATATATATATATATTGCAGACTATATGCATACTAAAATAATATACTAAAAAAATAATACTAGAATCATACACTAAAAAGTAATACTAGAATAATATATTAGCATGCATTATTTTTTAGTGTATATATATACTTAATATACTAGCATTCATTATTACATATAGAAAACACTAGAATCATATATATACACAAAACACTAAAATCATATTTTCCAAAGTGCTGGGCATATAATTCATAGCATTCATTTATTTTATATATATATGGTTTCGTATAGTTATATAAAATCATATTTTCTTTGCTATATATATATATAAACACAGCAGTGCCATATATCCATGTCGGTTTGGAGTCTATACGTGGGGGCCGGATCGGTGGTGGACGGCGCGCTGGAGGTGTAGATGACCGCGGTAGCGGTGGTGGACGGCCGCGCGGCAGCGGTAGTCGACGGCGGCGCTGGAGACGGTGGCGCGACGGTGCTAGACGGACGGCGCACGGGCACAGACGAATGGCGGCGGCGAAGACGAAGGGCTCTGCTCGACGAAGACGAAGGAACTGTTCAGATCCAGGGCGCATGTACGTTTATATAGGGGTGGACCCTTTAGCACCGGTTCATGGCTAGAACCGGTGCTAAAGGGTCTTTAACACCGGCTGGTAACACAAGCCGGTGTTAAAGGGTGACCCTTTAGCACCGGCTCGTGTTACCAGCTGGTGCTAAATGGACCCTTTAGCACCGGTGCCAGCCATGGACCAGTGCTAAAGGGTCTTGCGCGGGCTAGGGCGGGGTCCTGAAATTTTCAGGACCCTTTAGCACCGGTTCCCACTATGGGACGGTGCTAAAGACTCTTTTTTAGTTTAGGGTTTTTAAATTGTTTATATATATAGTAAATTAAATATTTTGTATAATATTTTTTAAACAGTGAAATATATTGTAATTTTTTTTAATGTACACATGAAAATTTTTAACCTTAAATATCTTAGTGTATTTTTATAATTTGCAATGATTTTGTAAGAAATGTTTAGTATTTTGTTAATGCAAAAATATATTATTCCAATAAATTTACAAAAACTATATCCAATCAACTGGAAATCTATTTTCACATCATTGACGTTAAACTTTTTATTTTTGTTATTTCTTACTCGGAATGCTAGTAGGGTATAGTTTTCATCAAATAAAAAATCTATTTATCATATAAAAAAATATATCTTGATGAACACACCCTTTGACCGAACCCTAGATGATCCCAAATAGAAAAGTCATGAATACAAAGTTTGTTACAGTCTTCAAGTTCTACATTTTGTCTAATGGTCAACTTTTCTTTTGGAAAAGTTTGAACCACTGAATTTTGAATTTTCAGAGAATTCATAGCCACACAGCGGTTTTGGAACCCTAGATGGTCTCGAATGGAAAAGTCATGAATACCAATATTGTTCCACTCATCAAAATCTACATTTAATATATAGACCATTTTTGCATTTGATAAAGTTTTGGGAAGGTGTAGTTGAAAATCCACAATTAACACATATAGTTTCATATAGTTTGTGTGAGAATCAAAAATTGGTGGGTATTGTTAACTTAAACTTTCTCAAATGGAAAAATTGTGTATATAAAAAGTTTAGATCTTAATGATATCTAACAACTTGGTATTCCAATTTTTTTCATTTTAAGTAATTTAGTTTGCCATTTGACCAAGTTTGACCAAATCCGTCTTGGATTTAAAAGAAATGTGCTTAGGATTGGCTCAAAATTATCCAAATGGAAAAAATAAACAATATATAAAATATAGATCTTAATGATCTCTAACAACTTTGTATTCAAAATTTTTTCATTTGAAGTCATCAAATGGGCCATTTGATCAAGTTTGACCAAAGTCAAAGCATTGGTTTTTAAAAAACACCCTTTGATCGAACCCTAGATGGTCCTAAATGGAAAAGTCATGAATACAAAGTTTGTTACACTCATCAAGTTCTACATTTTGTCTAATGATCAACTTTTCATTTGGAAAAGTTTGAACCACTAAATTTTAAATTTTCAGAGAATTCATAGCCACGCAGCGGTTTTAGAACCCTAGATGGTCTCGAATGGAAAAGTCATGAATATCAATATTGTTCCACTCAACAAAATCTACATTTAATGTATAGACCATTTTTGCATTTGACAAAGTTTTGGGAAGGTGTAGTTGAAAATCCACAATTGACACATATAGTTTCATATAGTTTGTGTGAGATTCAAGATTTGGTGGGTATTGTTAACTTAAACTTTCTCGAATGGAAAAATTGTGTATATAAAAAGTTTTGATCTTGATGATAGCTAACAACTTGGTATTCAATATTTTTTTATTTTAAGTAATTTAGTTTGTCATTTGACCAAGTTTGACCAAAGTCAAAGCATTGGTTTTTACAAAAACACTCTTTGACCGAACTCTAGATGGTCCCAAATGAAAAAGTCATGAATACAAAGTTTGTTACACTCATCAAAATTCACAAATCTCAAATATAGTTTCATACAATTCTCAGAATTCGTACATTTTACAACACACACTATTAAACATGACTTTATGTTAAGCCGACACAACAATGAACTTCTTCTTGACGTATGACCCTTGGTTATGATCCTGCCGTAACCATGGAGTATCCTCATTGTTTAATAGAATGCTTGGGTCTTTGTTGACTATGAAGGGCGGAATTCGATCATCCCTTTCGTAATCGTCTGACACGTCTGACTTGTCCTCAATTCTGACAATGTTTCTTTTCCTAGAAAGGACAATGTGGCGCTTTGGCTCATTGATGATTGAGTGGTCATCATTTTTTCCACTCTTTGGTTTCGTAGACATATCTTTGACATAGAACACCTGACTCATGTCTGTAGCAAGGACAAATGGTTCGTCTTTGAACCCACTATTGTTAAGGTCCACGGTTGTCATCCCATACTCCTTGTCAACTGTTACCCCACCTCCGGTCATCTTCACCCATTGGCACCTGAACAAAGGAACTTTAAAATTAGCTGCATAGACTAGTTCTCATATGTCTTCTATGCGTCCATAATATGTTTGTCTGTTCCCATTTGGATCTGTGGCATCCACGCGTACACCACTATTTTGGTTGGTGCTCCTTTTATCTTGGCCAACGGTGTAAAATGTGTTACCATTTATCTCATACCCTTTATACGTGAGGATATGCCATGATGGTTGCCTGGCCAACAAATAAAGCTACTCATTAATGTTTTCATCACCTTGACATTTTTTTGCGCAACCAATCGCCAAAAGTTTCCATGTGCTGACGCATTATCCAAGCTTCATTCTTCCCGGGCCACTGGGACCGTAGGAAATCTTTGTGTACCTCAACATATGGTTCCACCAATGAGGAGTTCTGGAGAACTGTGTAGTGTGCTTTATTGAAGTAATCGTCTCCCGTACCAATATATGTTTTCTTCTCAAGTGTTCCCTTTCCGCTGAGTCTGCCCTCGTGTCAAGATTCAGGAATGCCAATTGGGTCAAGGTCTGGAATAAAGTCAACACAGAACTCTATGACCTCCTCTATACCGTAGCCCTTGGCAATGCTTCCTTCTGGCCGGGAATGACTATGGACATATTTCTTTAGGACACCCATGAATCTCTCGAAGGGGAACATGTTGTATAGGAACACAGGACCGAGAATACGAATCTCTTTGATCAGATGAACTAGGAGGTATGTCATGATATCGAAGAAGGATGGAGGGAACACCAACTCAAAGCTGATGAGACATTGAACGACATCATTCTACAGAGTAGCTAGTTGCTCTAGATTGATTGCCTTCTGAGAAATTGCATTGAGGAATGCACATAGCTTTATGGTGGCTAGACGTACGTGTGGAGGTAAAATTCCTCTTAAAACCACCAGTAGCAATTGCGTCATTAGAACATGACAGTCATGGGACTTCAAGTTCAGGATTTTCTTCTCTGGCACATTAATTATTACCTTGATATTGGAGGAGAATCCAGATGGGACCTTGATGCTGCTAAGACATTCAAACATGCTTTCCTTCTCTTCTTTGCTCAGAGTGTAGCTAGCAGGGCTTAAGTAATGACGTCCATCATCTGTCTTTTCTGGATGCAGGTTGTCTCGTTCTTTCATGCGCTGCAAGTCTTGTCGTGCTTCAAGTGAATCCTTAGACTTCCCGTAGACACCCATGAATCCGAGCAAGTTCACACAAAGATTCTTTGTTAGATGCATCACATCGATCGCGTTGCGGACCTCTAGGACATTCCAGTAAGGTAGCTCCCAAAATATGGATTTCTTCTTCCACATGGGTACGTGTCCCTTAGCATCCTTGGGAATGGGTTCGCTGCCTCATCCCTTTCCAAATACCACTTTTATATCCATGACCATTACGAGTACATCATCCCCGGTTCGATTGAGAGGTTTGGTCCGGTGGTCTGCCTTGCCTTTAAAATGCTTGCCTTTCTTTCGTACTGGGTGGTTCATAGGAAGAAACCGACGGTGGCCAAGGTACACGACCTTTCGACATTTTTTCAAAAATACACAGTCAAGGACTTCATAACAATGTGTGCATGCATTATATCCCCTGTTTGACTGGCCTGAAAGATTACTCAGAGCTGGCCAATCATTGATTGTTACAAACAGCAATGCTCGTAGGTCAAAGTGCTCTTGTTTGTACTCATCCCACACGCGAACTCCTGGTTTGCTCCATAAAAGTTGAAGTTCCTCAACTAATGGCCTCAGGTAGACATCTATGTCATTGCCAGGTTGCTTCGGTCCTTGGATAAGCACCAACATCATAATAAACTTCCGCTTCATGCATAGCCATAGAGGAAGGTTATAGATACATAGAGTAACTGGCCAAGTGCTGTGACTACTGCTCTGCTCACCGAAAGGATTCATACCATCTGTACTTAAGGCGAACCACAAGTTTCTAGCATCATCTGCAAAATCTAGAAATTCTCTGTCTATCGCTCTCCACTGGGATCCATCGGCAGGGTGTCTCAGCATATTGTCTATCTTATGGTCTTCTTTATGCCACCGCAACAACTTTGCATTATCTTTATTTCTGAACAGACATTTTAATCGTGGTATTATAGGAGCATACCACATAACCTTGGCAGGAATTTTCTTCCTATGACGTTCTTCACCCTCAACATCGCCAGGATCATCTCGTTTAATCTTATACCGTGATGCCTTACATACTGGACAAGCATCCAAATTCTCGTATTCCTCCCCACGGTAGAGGATGCAGTCATTAGGACATGCGTGTATCTTTTAGATTTCTAATCCCAAAGGGCAGACAACTTGTTTTGCTTCATACGTAGTGGTGGGCAATTCGTTGCCTTTCGGAAGCATCTTTTTTACGATCTTCAATAACTGCCCAAATGCCTTGTCAGATGTACCATTCTTTGCCTTCCATTGCAGCAATTCCAGTGTGGTACCCAGCTTTTTTTGCCCCTCTTCAGCGATGGGATATAGCGATTTCCTGTGGTCCTCTAGCATGCGCTCGAACTTGGCTTTCTCTTTATCACTTTCACATTCTCTTTGTGCATCACGGATGGCATCACCAAAAGCATCATCACCCCGATCATCTTCTGCCGCTACCTCTTCTTCATTATCTCCCCCCATTGCAACATCATTGAAGCCACCGTAGTGAGCAATAATATTGGTATGGTCCAATTCTTCTTCTTCTTCTTCACCTTCATCTATTATAATCCTGCTTTCTCCATGCTTGGTCCAACAAATATAGTTTGGTACGAAACCAGACTTTAATAAGTGTGAATAAAGAGTTCTTGAGTTAGAATATTCCGTCAAATTTTTGAACACGGCACATGGACAGCACATGAAACCGTCCCTCTTATTTGTCTCAGCAAAACTTAAGAAACAGTGCACGCATTAATAAACTCTTCGGAGCGCCGATCAGCATTATACATCCAATTACGTGTTACCATCTGCATTAAATATAACATATATATTATAAAAACCATGCACACATATAGTTTCTCATCTTATTGCATAACATGTCTAAGATACATGGTTGATTAATTCAAGAAAGCTTGGCTACAACAAATACAATCGCAACTAGCACTAAAAAACCAAAACTAAAATGCACTTAAGCAACATAATTAGTTCGCGTCCGATCCCAACTATAATAGATAGATCATTCGCTTGATCAACATCATTGAACTTCTTTCGTCGGCTCACTACCTCACCACCTTCAGCCTCAACCACCTGTGCAAAAAGATTTCTTAATGTGTTCAATGTATTCTTCCTCCCAATACCAACCTGTACATCCGTCGGTACCGTCCCACTGAAATTAAAAGAGAGAATCAAAAGTTTAATTAATATCATTTAAAAAAATAAGCACATATATAAGCAAATATCTGGAAATAACTCACATTACGATCCGGACACTTGTAGAATATACGACCCTTGTTTACTTCCTCTTTGGACACTTTGTACTCCATCACAATCTTCTGCCCACACTTGCCACAAGTAATGAGAGGGAGTTCCGGCCGGTATCGCTTTTGAACCCGTTGAGAGACCGAAGACCCGGTCACGGTTGCCGTCTACTATCCATACTCAATTTTTAAACAATTATAAATTACACATTTACTAGTAAACATGTATGATCAAAAAAGAACCTAATAAAATCCTTTATCTGTATAGTTACTTCTAAATTATACAATGGACATTATGTAGTAATAAAAATAAATCAAGTGATATTAACAAACCAATTAATTTGAACTATCCTACTATCTAAGATCATAAAAAGATACTATAATTCATTCTTGCAAACTACATTAATACTAGGTCAACCATAAAATATGATATATATATATATATATATGGATACTAATTCATGTGAATGATTCAAAATAACAAAGTGGAATTAAGCTAAAAATAATGGGAACATCACAAGCCAAAAACAACACGAAAAAGACAAGAAAGACTGAAGTTAGTCACCTCCAAGCACGAAGAGACGATGACGGAGTCGAAGAAGATCAACGATGGGCGTCGGAGATGAAGAACAAATGAAGAACAAGCAAGAAGAAGCTCCAAGAACAACAACGGTGAATGGTGCCCTCGGTTTCAAATGGGCAGAGAGGAGGAGGGATCCGACCTATAAACCGGACCTTTAGCACCGGTTCAGGGCAAAAACCGGTGCTAAAGGGTGACCCTTTAGCACCGGTTTGTGTTACAAACCGGTGCTAAAGGCTTTGCCTCGGCGCGTGGCACTAGCCGATGCTAAAGGAGACCCTTTAGCACCAGTTTGTAACATGAACCGGTGCTAAAGGGTCCCTGCTCCCGTTGGGCAGGACCTTTAGCACCGGAAGGGGCCTTTAACCCCGGGCCGCAAAAAGGCCGAGGTTTTTGGCGATTTTTGGCATCGACCAATGCCTCATTCTGTGGTCCAAGTTGAACATCTCAGCTAGTGCAGCAACCACCTGGTCTGGCAGCGGCCCGTTGAACATGGCAACAAACTCCAACGACATGTCAAAGACTCGGCGCTGGCGTCTGCGCCGTTGCTGAACTGCTGGTGGCGCTTTCGACGGACTTGGAATATTCTGAATGATCGGCGTCATAGTGTCGGTGAAGAAAGCAGCAACCCTGCAAGAAGTTTACAGTTGCCAAGATCTTAGGTGTTTCTCTGGACAAATGGTGAATTCAAAATATGCCTTGTTAGGCAAATGGGTTTCAAACATATTTTCACGCTTCTCATGATCACTCAAAAAACAAAAAGAACAAACACAAATACACGATCCTCATTATCTGACAAGGACCATGGAAAGGCAGGTGTAGGAGTTTTATTTTTTCAAGGTGACGCTTCAGAAGGCAAAGGCATGCCCCAATAAACATTGCAATCAGCGCCAAGGCAAGCACTTCCTTTCATGCATCCTGTTTGCTTTGCAGGACCTAAGGCTCTTAGCAGGACCGCACTACTCGGCTTCATGACAGATCACTGGACTGGAGCATCAAACCGTCATCGCTGCACGCCTTCACCAGCATTTCGTCAGCTGCATGCCTGCATCATGAAATCATTCATATCAAAGCGGAGTGAAGGTACCCAGAGCGTTGCTAGTGTGTATAATTAGAGAATAAATCACACACATGTAAACTCTATCTGAATATTGCCCCTATTCCGGGCATTGGCGGATTCAAGGGGGGGGGGGGGCTGGGGGCTGCAGCCCCCCCCTTGGGCAAGAAATTTTATTAACAAAAATATTTTTTATACTAAAAATTCATATTTTTGTTAACAAAAATACATTTTTAGTTCTAAAAATTCATATTTTTCAACAAAAATACATTTTTAGTTCTAAAAATTCGTTTAGTGAATTCCTGAAGATAAAAAACTTTTTGTATTTGATATTTTTCTATGCTTATTGTGTATTTTTTACTTTGAGCACTTTAAAAATTATTAATTTTAGCTATATCTATTAGTGTACTAGGTCTAACGAGAAAAAAAAAATTTTTTAGCCTATGTCATTTAGCCCCCCTCTCAGTCCGTTTCTGGATCCGCCACTGATTCCGGGGACAAGTTATTTTCCATAAATGTTCCTGCATGGTAAAAGCCTAGGACACCCAGACCGTTCATCACTTGCATGTAAACTATCTGATATGTTTGTCCACCGGTTTGCCGGTACATGTAGGGGACATCATGGTTTTTAGATGCTAAACTTGCCTTCTTAGGCAGAACCTGTGTGCTACCGTACCAGCAGTTTGCATCTCCTTTTACCAAAGCGGCAAGGAATGACTACAGCCCTATGGCTGAGGGGCTTCTTTTGCCCTTTCACTTTAAAAACTTGGAGTCGAGGATGGAATTCACCATTTTTCAATGATGTAATCTTATATATGTATATATAGTATGAATACCAAAATAGCATCATCCAGAATCCAAATCCATCAGATTTACTCCACTTTGCCTTTTGCTTTCATCCCCTCCGTCACCTTTTCTTTTCTCTTTTCTTTATTTCTAGTCCTACTTCTCACTCTATCACCACCTGTTCCTAAGCTGACACTTTAAGCATCTTCTCTTTGCTTGTTCAGGCAGGCATGGACAGAACCTTCTAATATTAAAACAATGACGGTTGGATCACCATGCTTGCACACCATTACCTTCATTTCTCTGAACCAGTGAGCTGAGCTATTGTCACCATGGCAGGCCTTAGCACCAGTGCAGGGCCTCCCGTTGTAAATGTGTACCATGAGAAATCCATGATCCTACCGGATGTGTCGAGGGTGCTGACATGCCTGTACGAGAAAAATGTCAAATTTGAGACATTCAAAGCCTCTTACAAGGACATACTTAGCCTCCAGGTACTTGCTATATACACCAAGATTTTTTGCAACTCCCAAATAGTCGATGCAGCTGTTGTTTAGCTTGCACAACATAACATCTTCTCTGCAGGCGTCCAGGAGTGTTCCAGTTCCATTCTACGATGGACCCATATTTCTGCAAGGTACAGCTGCAATTTTGTTACGTACTCAAGCATACAGATTTATAATGTCATTGGGTAGTGTGGTTACAGTACATAGTTTGGCATGTTACATATGCATATGATAGAATGATATGTTGTCTAAGTGAAATAACTACAGTCGGTGAATCACATAATCCAAGAAATAATTGACATGAGTAGCTTTATGAATAACATTTTCTAGTAAAAGACAAGACTATGCATTCAAAAAAAAGCAAAAAGAAACAAGTAAAAATGAATTGTACTCATTGAAAGCAAACAGATTACAAGAAGAGTAAAAAGGTAATTCTGATCATTCGAAGGCTTCTCAATGGGAAAAGGTACAAAATTGAAGTGGTTCTCCATTGAAGTTGCAAGAAAACAAAAAACAAACATCCAATTATTATTTCAGGCTACAATGATCATACTATAAGCCAATCTTTTGTATCAGTCTATTCATCTTAAATTGTTATTACATCTTAAACAGCCACAAAAGTTCTATTTTCTTCTTTGAATTAGTTACTTAATAAATAATATTGATTAAGAACTAAAGTCTACATAATCTATGCATACAGGTTTAATTCAGTGTATATGTATATGTACTAATATAGGAAACATGGTGAAGTTGTTCTGTCATCAATATTGAGCAGTTATTTCTGTGTCAAGAAAATGAAAATGTGCCAGATATTAAAAATATAAACCTTGATATGTGTCAGCCCTCAATTCTTCTAACCAGTATCATCTTCTTCGTGAAACATACACTGGAACATTTGAATGTAGCAGGACGCAAAAAAAAAAGGACTGCACATAGAATACACTGTTTTTGGGCCCCAGGCTCTTAGTGCATATCTTGTTCAAGCCAAATGTAAATCTTTAAACCAAAAAGAATTGCCGGCAAGAAAAAAAAATACCATGGGAACAAACTGTAGATTCAGTTCAATAAATCTAATTTCCAGGAATCTTCGAAGATTATATAGGATCTCCATTGTTTCCCAATGTGACATGAAATTCAAACCGAAATAAGGAAATAAGCTCTGTAGCCTCGGGTTATATGTTTATTCTTCAGCATTCTGTTGCCAAGTTTTTACCCACTTCCATTTCAATGCAAAAGACATAATGAAAAATAAGGAATCATTGCTCATTAAATTTTAGGGTACACTGGCTTGTTCTCACTCATGCATGAAACATAAGCAGAAAAAATTTCCAGGATCACATTCGGAAATGAAATGTAATGATGTTTAAATGTTTCACAGAAATGTTTTTGGAATGAAAAGATGTATATGAAGCACTTCAACATGGTTTTACAAGCATTTATTGCATGGTACTAACAGAATATGGTGCTCCTTTCCATATTCTCTCTCCATCCCAAAGTGTAGGTCATTTTAGTTTGTCCAAAGTCAAACTTCTAACTTCAACCGTTAAAGAAAAATATATATTAACATCTATAATACCAAATATACCAAATAAATACACTATCAAGACATATTATATGGTGGATTTAACGGAACTAAATTTATGTCGTACATGTTAGTGCATTTTATCTATAAGTTTGATCAAAGCTTGAGAAGTTTGACTTAAAACAAAACTACAACGACCTACAATTGGGATGGAGTATTAACAAAATGGAATTTAAACCACAAACTAAATTTTTCAGCAAAGTTAAGTGGCAGTAGTTCATTAGTAGCTACTTGGACTGAATAAGAAAAATCAGAGGTAGAATGCAAATTGACCTGTCATGTAATCTGTAGATTCAAGAGCCATCTGTCGCTATATAGCAGAGACCTACGAGCATCAAGGGTATCCTTTCCTTCTGGGAAAGGATGTCCTCGAGAGGGCTTCAATTGAACAATGGCTCCGGAACGAGGAGCATGCCTTCGATCCTCCGAGCCGAGCATTGTTCTGCCATCTTGCCTTCCCACTGAAAGAGGAGGATGATGACTATGATGATGACATCAACAGAGAGAAGCGGAAGCTGGAGGAAGTCCTAGAAGTTTACGAGCAGAGGCTTGGTGAGACCGAGTTCCTTGCGGGGAATAAGTTCACCCTTGCTGACCTTGTTCACCTGCCAGGCACCCACCACATCATCACATCCGAGAGGTTCGCTTACTTGTATGATTCGAGGAAGAATGTGCAGAGGTGGTGGAACACAATCTCTGCCCGTGATTCCTGGCACCAGGTGCTGATGGACATGAAAGCTGTGGAGGAGGAGCACAGAAAGGAGGAGCTCAAGAAGGAACAGCAACAATGGCAGACAGAGTATTTGCAGCCGTTCAGTGGCCGTGATATTCACATAAGCCATCGGCAGCAAGAGAGTACAAAGTCACACACAGTGCTTGTTCCTCCTCCCAGCACTGGTACCATCATAACATCTATTCCATCAGCTCCACAAGAACATGAAACTGCTTCTGAGCTTAAGCCTTCTTCATCTATCCAAAGAAATGAAGGTGGCTTCTTTACAACCACTGAAAAACATCCACCAACAAGGCAGAGAGATCCGAACACTCAGAAACCACCAGGCAGTGTCCAGAACACTAAAAGTAGCTTCTTCCAGCCTTCCATTACAACTACCACTACCAAGATGGATCAGAGAACCGATTCAGATAATCCTAGCCAGAAAGGTGCCTCAACTCCTAGCAAAACCGGTCAAAGGCAAGCTGGTGCCCTAGCTGACACCAAGAGAGCAACTGAAGCTGATCAAGATAGGGCTCCATCTCCAGCCCAGAAATCTGGTGTCCAAGATGTCCAGAAACAAGCTAAGGCAATACCTACTGAGCAGAAAGTATCTGGCACATCACCAAGGCAAGTAGAATCTGAAGAAGATACTCAGGATGGCACTGATGGAGATGAAAGATTCTCAACTAAGAGGCTCCGGAGAATGTTTAATCCAGATGCTCAAGGTTCTCAAGACCCAACCATGCAGGAGGAAGCACCTGTCATCAAGGATCCTTCAGGTGTGCTTAACAGAGAAAAGCAAACCACAACAGTCCCAGCCAACAAAATAACCAGTTCTCCATCAACAGGCACAAGAGCCCCTTATACTCCAGAAGCTGCAGATGAAAGGGGAGACATTTCGCCACCTAAAGGAGTGCCTTACAATGATCGTGCTACTGCTAGGCCAGGATATTCTCAAAGCATCCAACAAGTACCTCCTACTAGCAATGACAAGTTGGCCAAACAAGGTGCTGACATAAGAACACCACAACGCGCATCGCAGCAAACCCTAGCTGATGCTAAAAGTAGTCCAGAACTGATGCAAGGAGCTGACCCACGTGCTCGTATTGTCAGTGATGAACAGACAAAGAAGAGTTCCACCATGACCGAAAGAGCTCCGGAGGCAACAAGGAAAGCTTCTGACAGTCAAGGTACATCAGCATCAGTCCAAAAAGCAATTCTTGATACTTATGGGAAGCAAGCACCAGCTAACCAAGGAGAAATCCCAGGTATTCAAGATACTGGTGACCGTGACACAAACAAAAAATCTATTGTTGGCAAAATGGCAACAGAACCAACTTCAGAAACCCTCGGTGATAAATCAACCATAGCAGCAATGGTCGATCCAAGTACAGCACTTCCTGCACCAGTGCGAACACAAGCTTCTGTTGGACAAAATGCATCTGTAGATCCCAGTGAAGGAAATCTTGATGAGAATAGCAAGAACAAGGCAGCCAAATCATCTCCTGATGATACAAGAAGCAAGCTCCTAACTTCACCAGGAAAGCTAGCACCAAATCCAGACACACAAAACCGTGCAACTTCAGGTAAAGAGCTAATACTGCAAAAAATTGCTTAATCTCATAATTGATCTGATGAAATACTGAAACTGCACCTTTGTTACCTATGATGATCTGCACTGACCATTGCCCAACGGAACATAGAAGCATGCTCCAAAGCAGTTGCCTCAAACAAGGCACCACATCTTCAAAAAAGTAGCAGCTCTATTCTTAATGTGTTTCATGCACAAAATACCCCAACCAAGTCTTAGTATTTTAGAAAACTATTCTGTATTTATTTGCCACTATTAGTTTACACTCCTAAAATTGTTTCTCATATAGCAGGACTGTAGAAGACTGTTAGGAGCCTCTTAAGGAAAGATTTAGGTATAATGCTAGTTTAGACAACTAAGTTGTCAGTCTAAATCTAGTTAATGTTTGTCTCATTGCTTTATGATAAGTAGTCTGTAGTCCATGTCTTCGTGAGAGAAATTCTCTATAACCTCATCGATGTGCTGGCTGATCATATTCACGACATAATGCAGGCCAATTGTCAAAACCATCACCGCAATTATCTTCTTTGTCTGATACAATGAACGAGGAGACCAATATTGCTGAAACCAGTCAAACCAGCGTGGTATCGCCCAATAGGCAACCGGGTGGGCAAGCTCCCAGGAATACTGGAGTACTTTCTTCTGTGCCTCCACGAGTGAAACCACCTGAAGATAATAATAAAGCATACAAGGAAGAAGCAGTCGAACAGGTAGCAAGAGATCAATCCATGGCTCAGCTAGCTGAAAACAAGAAGCAAGGTGATTATGCAGCACCAGTCACTAGAATTGGCAAGAGCAAAGAGGAAGGTTCCTTGGCAGATGCCAGTAGCTATAACATGGGACAAGCTCAAGCAACAACTGCTGAACCATCCAAGCTACAGATACAGTCTGACCAGAGCAAGCCTCAAGCATCTAAAGATGGTGGCAAGCAAACCAATGAGACAGCAAATTCTCCTACTTTAGCAACATCCGAAGAAGTATTGCCTTCAAACCCTGAGAAGAGCAAGCAACTGCAAGGAGACAAGTCTGCTATAACACTGCAAGAAAATGTGAAGCAGGGTTCTGAAGCTGCACCACTAGGGTCAGGAGCAGAGCAGCAAAGGAAGAAGGATCTCCCCACAAATGCTGATAAGAACTATGAGAAAAGTTCAGAAGTTATTTCTGAAGAAAAAATCACCTCTGATACTCAGCAAGTGAAGAGCAGAAGAAATGACAGCACATCAGATACGTCGATCAAACCCAGCCAGTCAGAGGGTAACAAAGATAATCTTCCTGAATCAGAGAGACGTGGCACATAGATGAACCCATGAAGTACCTCCTTTATGTCATTTTCCTGTGGTTTCATTGTTGGGGTCTTATCCACCTTACCACTTCCACATGTTTATGTAATAAGGTCACTAATCTTAGAACCTTCAGACCAATCGTGGCCAACTACGTCTATGTGACATGTTATTTCGCTCTTTTTCTGTTGATCAATGACTTGTTCAGACATCAAAGTCCTCATTCCAGTTATGAATCATGCATACATAAATTTGGCTTCCACAATACATATATTTTTGTGTAGATTATATCCATGTATACGTCTAATTCCTTTGTAAACTATCTCCATTTGTCAATCCAGTTGTCTTCAATTTCCAGTCTTCACTTATGTTTCCTCTAAACCATCATTGTAGGGGAACCTCAGAGAAGTTATTAGCCCATTACAATTCAGAATATAGAACTGATTGTTTAGTACTAGCTTATAATAGTTTGGTCTTAGTTTGATGGGAAGTTGTTTGGCTGCTGTATGAGGGAAGAATGCAGCCACCACACAAATCAATATATAGTTTGGTCTTGGAGATGCTCAGTTAGCACCAATCATACATATATTGTATCGTCATTTTGCAAGTTCATCAACAAAGATGTGCATTGGAATTTGGAAACCCTCTTCTGAAAATTTCTACAACCACTCAAATTCCCTTGTTAATACAAGTTGTTTCTCAAATCAAAAGGACCAATCTCTCAGCGCTACTAGTGATGACCAGCGTCTTTGGGAGATAGGAGGTGCACGGAGCCTCTCTTCTTTGACTGGTCCAGCTCATGAATAGTAAGTTGGTGTCCGGGTGTGTTGGTCGCTTGTTTCAGTCCTAACTAACAGGCAAGCATGTAATCACAGAACAATAGATTAGTGTATTTGTGGGTTTTTGTCCCATTTTTCTTCTTAATATAATGTCCCTTGAGTGTTCGAGAAAAAAAATGTTGTCAAGTGTTTTCCCAATGTCAGAGGGAAGGACAACTCTCACCAAAACTTGCAAAATTGTTGTGTTAGAATAGCCAAAGATAAGTAACATTCAGATAGAAAAAATTGAAAGAATGATCGAGATTAGATAGAGATCTACTAATCACAAATGCTTTTCTGCAGCCACACACAAGTTAATGGCAATCTGCTTCACTAAGTTGCCAACTAGACGGCTTTAAAGATCTTACCAAATCAAAAAAATTACTAGAAACACTAGAACTTACCATCTAGTACAGAAATGATACTCATCCAGTCATTCTGGAGCGGCGGCGGTGTGCGGCACAACGGCTACCATGCCTCCTGGAGGTCTGCCCTGTCACCACTGCCCACAGCATGGTAGCAAACGGCAACCTCCTTGGCACGCCTTGAAGGCCGTCAGCAGAAGACAGACATATCTCAGTCGCCGTCCCGTCGTGGCGTCCTTGCCAGCCCGGCACCACCGTGCCCGCATCGCCCGCTGGCTGCATCCGTATTGGACCTTTAGCGTGCCAGTTATCCAATCCCCTGTGAGCCCATTGCAGTTGCAGCCCACTTGAAACAAACAACGGACCATAGTGCGTGAATCGTGTCAGGACTACTCCCTCCTCTCACTCTTGTCTTTATCCAAAAATACTACTACTTCGAGGTTCTATCTTACAAAAGGTCACTGAATTAATTAATCCAGCAACAGTTTATTGGGATGAACAGTTGATTAAAGACATATTTTGGGAGGAAGATGCAAGAATAATTCTCTCTCTCCCAATTGTGGAAGATGCAGAGGATTTTCTGGCCTGGCAACCTGAACCCAAGGGAGTCTTTTCAGTAAAATCAGCCTATGCCTTGGGTATTGAAATCTGCAATAAAGAAACCGGAGCTGATGCATCAACTTCTTGTGCTGCTTCCTATAACTTTGAATGACAGGAAATATGGAGGTTAAATGTGGCTAACAAGGTGAAGGTCTTTGTATGACAAATGGCACATAACTCACAGCAGGTTAAACGAAATATTGCAACGAAGGCAATTAAATTGGATACTATATGTCCTATGTGCTTCAGTTTGATGAAGATATTGGCCATTTATTCCTCAAATGCAAATACATTAAACTATCTTGGTTTCTTCTGAACATGGAAAAAGTGAGGGTGGATTTATTAAAACAAGGAACAGTACAAGATATGCTTACCAAAATCTGGGGACTTCACAGTGACATAAAGCAGAAAACAATTCTACTCATGTGGTGCTAGTGGTCTGCGCGCAATAAGACTAATGCAGTTGAATGGAGGAAAAGTGCTCAAGAAGTTGTTAAGGAAGTGAATTACCATATGATGGTATGGAATTTAACTCACCAGCAGCCTAATACAAGAATCAAACAAGCTGTAAAACAAAGATGGAAAGTGCCCCCAGAAGATGCTTACAAAATAAACTATGATGGAGCATTCTTGGCCAAGGTGGATGGGGCTTTGTCATTCGTGATCATGCAGGGCAGGTTGTGATGGCAGGAGCAGATGCAGCTGATAATCTGATGAATTCTTACCATGCAGAAATGTTGGCATGCATAAAGGGCCTCGAGCAAGCTTCTGCGTTAGGATTGGAATACATCATCCTAGAAACTGGTGCCGAGGTGGTAGTCAACGCTGTTATGAATCAACTTTGTGATAGATCTCCTTTGGGAATGATGTTTAGAAAGATTAGATCTAGAATTTTATATAATTTTAATGAGTGTATCATCTCTCATTGCCCTCGGGCTTGTAATGAAGTTGCTCATACATTAGCACCTATGGGTTTAAACTGTAAAAGTGGTTCTACGCTATGGCAGGACCATTTGACTGGGTTTGTAAACCTACTAATATTCAGCGATTCGTCTGCATGAATGTATTAATGGAAACCTTTTCCTAAATTTTAGTTCTCACAATAAGTGGACTAATAACTAGTATTTTTAGACAAAAGAATAATTATATTAATGTATAGCTAAGGACAAGTTACAAGCACTCTGTGATACAATAAGTATATTCAGAAATTGTTCTTTATCTATCTACTATACCAAGCTTTGTATAGCTCTAAATCTTAATTTCAAACCTGTATAAGAATTCGTATGGTCACCATACAGGCAAACACTCAAAAAAATGCTAAAGAATAGATGCCTAGCCAACAATGGCTAACATTCTTACTTGCGGAGTTGAGAAACTTTTTCTTTCTTGTGTTTTCCTTCTTCCTTCTATCACCAAAGAATTAGACAAATTAATATGAATCTTCCCAACTCACAATACCAGTAATTGGCTTGAGGGGTAGATTTATTTTCACTAGTCTTTTATCATGGTCAGATCTAATCTAAGCAAAATAAAATGAAGAAACCAGACAAAATTATTTCATGGTGGCAACATCATCACCCCCTTGATGTCGCTATTTGAAAATCTAAGTCCCCATGTCATCATGTCGAGGAAGTTGTTGGCATCGTAGTTGTGGTCCTCATCTTCAATAAAGTCGTTATGGAGAAACCAGATCTACCCTACCCCTCGTTGTCACCAGGATGGAGGAGACAAATCTCCGATACCAAAATACTTGACATAGGGAGACCATAACTCTAAAAGACTCGATCTACTAGAAAACTTATCGAAGAGATGGATCCCCACTCCTTCTAACCTCTAGCAACTTGCCGGAGAGGGAAGAGAGAAGGACCAGCAATGGTGAAGGTGGAGGACGATGACGGTGGCCTTGACAGCGGCCACGACTGCACCCTAGGGCATCAGACAAGAGAGGCGGGTTTGCTCAATAGCACCCTACTAATAACTAGTCATGGCCATCTAAATATACCTTAAATTTTGTAGCACTACATAAAAAAAGTATATCACAAACGGGTTCACACTACTACAGAATGAGGCATTGGTCGATGCCCAAAATCGCCAAAAGCCTCGGCCTTTTTGAGGCCCGGGGCTAAAGACCCCTTTAGCACCGGTTTGTAACACGGGCTGGTGTTAAAGGGGCCTGTCCAATGGCTACTGACCAGTGCTATCGGGGCAGAGACCCTTTAGCACCAGTTCTTGTTACCAACCGTTGCTAAAGGTGCTAATGGTGACCCTTTAGCACTGGTTTATGCCTTGAACCGGTGCTAAAGGGTCTGGTTTATAGACCACGGCTACCTCTCCTCCCCTCTGCCTGGGTCATTTGAAATCAGAGAGCACCATTGTTGTTCTTAGAGCTTGCATTTTGTTCTTCTTGTTTGTTCTTCCTTTATTCTTCATCTCCGACGCCCATTGTTGATCTTTTTTAACTCCGTCATCGTCTCTTCGTGCTTGGAGGTGACTAACTTTATCCTTCTTTGTCTTTTTCATATTGTTTTTGGCTTGTGATTTTCCCATCATTTTTAGCTCACATCCACTTTGTTATTTTGAATCATTCACTTGAATTAGTATCCATATATATATATATATATCATATTTCATGGTTGACCTAGTATTAATGTAGTTTTGCAAGAATGAATTATAGTATCTTTTAAATAATTTTTCTTTATATATATATATATATATATATATATTAGAACATGAGATGATTGGAATTTAGTTAATGTATATAGTTTACAATAATGATGTTAGAAAGTTGGATCGTTCAAATTAATTGGTTTGTTAATATCACTTGAACAGTTTTTATAACTACATAATATCCATTGTATAATTTAGAAAAATTGTTGAAGTAACTAGACAAATAAAGGATATTATTATGTTCTTCTTTATCATACATGTTTACTAGAAAATGTGGAATTTGTAATTGTTTAAAAATTGAGTATGGATAGTAGATGGCAACCGTGACCGGGTCCTCGGTCTCTCAACGGGTTCAAAAGCGATACCTGCAGGAACTCCCTCTCATTACTTGCGGCAAGTGTGGGCAGAAGATTGTAATGGAGTACAAAGTGTCGAAAGAGGGAGTAAACAAGGGTTGTATATTCTACAAGTGTCTGGATCGTAATGTGAGTTATTTCCAAACATTTGCTTATATATGTGCCTATTTTTTAATAATGTTACTTAAACTTTTGATTCTCTCTTCTAATTTCAGTGGGACGATACCGGCAGATGTACAGGTTAGTACCGGGAGGAAGAATACATTCAACACATCAAGAAATCTTTTACACAGGTGGTTGAGGCTAAAGGTGATGAGGCAGTGAGCCGGCGAAAGGAGTCCATCGATGTTGATCAAGAGAATGATCTATCTATTATAGTTGGGATCGGACGCGAACTAATTATGTTGCTTAAGTGCATTTTAGTTTTAGTTTTTTAGTGCTAGTTGCAATTGTATTTGTTGTAGACAGGCTTGCTTGCATTAATCAACTATGTGTGTTAGACATATTGTGTAATAAGATGAGAAACTATATGTGCATGATTTTTATAATATATATGTTATATTTAATACAGATGGTAATGCATAATTGGATGTATAATACCGATCAGTGCTCTAAAGAATTCATTAATGGCGTGCACTATTTTTTAAGTGTGGCTGAGACAAACAAGAAGGATAGTTTCATATGTTGTCCATGTGCCGTGTGCAATAATTTGATGGAATATTCTAACTCAAGGACTCTTCATTCACACTTATTAAAGTCTGGTTTCGTACCAAACTATATTTGTTGGACCAAGCATGGAGAAAGCGGAATTATAATGGATGAAGGTGAACAAGAAGAAGAAGAAGAAGAAGAAGAAGAAGAAGAAGAATTGGACCACGCCAACATTAGTGCTCAGTACGGTGTATTCGATGATGTTGCAATGGGGGGAGATAATAAAGAAGAGGTAGTGGCAGAAGCTGATCGGGGCGATGATGCTTTTGGTGATGCCATCCGTGATGCACAAAAAGAATGTGAAAGTGAGAAAGAGAGGGCCAAGTTTGAGCACATGCTAGAGGACCACAGGAAATTGCTATATCCTACCACTGAAGAGGGGCAAAAAAAGCTAGACAATGGAAGGCAAAGAATGGTACATCTGACAAGACATTTGGACAGTTATTGAAGATCATAAAAAAGATGCTTCTGAAAGGCAACGAATTACCCACCACTATGTATGAAGAAAAATAGGTTTTCTGCCCTTTGGGATTAGAAATCTAGAAGATACACGCATGTCCTAATGACTGCATCCTCTACCATAGGGAGGAATATGAGAATTTATATGCATGTTCGGTATGTAAGGCATCACAGTATAAGATCAGGCGAGATGATCCTGGCGATGTTGAGGGTGAAGAACGTCATAGGAAGAAAATTCCTGCTAAGGTTATGTGGTATGCTCCTATAATACCACGATTAAAACATCTGTTCAGAAACAAGGACAAATGCAAAGTTGTTGCGGTGGCATAAAGAAGACCGTAAGATAGACAATATGCTAAGACACCCTGCCGATGGATCCCAGTGGAGAGTGATAGACAGAGAATTCCCAAATTTTACAGATGATGCTAGAAACTTGCGGTTCGCCTTAAGTACAGATGGTATGAATCCTTTCAGGGAGCAGAGCAGTAGTCACAGCACTTGGCCAGTTACTCTATGTATCTACAACCTTCCTCCATGGCTATGCATGAAGTGGAAGTTTATTATGATGTCGGTGCTTATCCAAGGACCGAAGCAACCTAGCAACGACATCGATGTCTACCTGAGGCCATTAGTTGAGGAACTTCAACTTTTATGGAGCAAACCAGGGGTTCACGTGTGGGACAAGTACAAGCAGGAGCACTTTGACCTGTGAGCATTGTTGTTTGTAACAGTCAATGATTGGCCAGCTCTGAGTAATCTTTCAGGCCAGTCAAACAAGGGATATAATGCATTCACACACTGTTATGAAGACCTTGATAGTGTATATTTGAAAAAATGTCGAAAGGTCATGTACCTTGGCCACCGTCGGTTTCTTCCTGTGAACCACCCAGTACGAAAGAAAGGCAAGCATTTCAAAGGCAAGGCAGACCACCGGATCAAGCCTTTCAATCGAACCAGGGATGATGTACTCAAAATGGTCAAGGATAGGAAAGTGGTATCTGGAAAGGGATGAGGTAGCAAACCTATTCCCAAGGACGCTAAGGGACACGCACCCATGTGGAAGAAGAAATTCATATTTTGAGAGCTACCTTACTGGAATGTCCTAGAGGTCCGCAACGCGATCGACGTGATGCATCTGATAAATAATCTTTATGTGAACTTGCTCGGATTCATGGGTGTCTACTGGAAGTCTAAGGATTCACTTGAAGCATGACAAGACTTGCAGTGCATGAAAGAACGAGACAACCTGTATCCAGAAAAGGCAGATGATGGACGTCATTACTTAAGCTCTGCTAGCTACACTCTGAACAAATAAGAGAAGAAAAGTATGTTTGAATGTCTTAGCAGCATCAAGGTCCCATCTAGATTCTCCTCCAATATCAAGGGAATAATTAATGTGTCAGAGAATAAATTCCTGAACTTAAAGTCCCATGACTGTCACGTGCTAATGATGCAATTGCTTTCGGTGGTTTTAAGAGGAATTTTACCTCCACACGTACGTCTAGCCACCATAAAGCTATGTGCATTTCTCAATGCAATTTTTCAGAAGGCAATTAATCTAGAGCAACTAGCTACTCTGCAGAATAATGCAGTTCAATGTCTTGTCAGCTTTGATTTGGTGTTCCCTCCATCCATCTTTGATATCATGACACACCTCCTAGTTCACCTAATCAAAGAGATTTGTATTCTCAGTCCTGTGTTCCTACACAACATGTTCTCGTTCGAGAGATTCATGGGTGTCCTAAAGAAATATATTCATAGTCATTCTCAGCCAAAAGGAAGCATCGCCAAGGGCTACAGAACAGAGGAGGTCATAGAGTTCTGTACTTTATTCCAGACCTTGACCCAATTGGCATTCCTAAATCTCGACACGAGGGCAGACTCAGCGGAAAGGGAACACTTGGGAAGAAAACATATATTGGTACGGGAGACGATTACTTCAATAAAGCACACGACACAGTTCTCCTCACTAGTGGAACCATATCTCGAGGTACACAAGGATTTTCTACAGTCCCAGTGGCCCGGGAAGAATGAAGCTTGGATAATGTGTCAGCACATGCAAACTTTCGGTGATTGGTTGCACAAAAAATGTTAGGGTGATTAAAATATTCATGAGTAGCTTTATTTAATGGCTAGGCAACCATTATGGCATGTCCTCACATACAAAGGGTATGAGATAAATGGTAACACATTTTACATGGTAGGCCAAGATAAACGGAGCACCAACCAAAACAGTGGTGTACGCGTGGATGCCACAGATCCAAATGGGAACAGACAAACATATTATGGATGCATAGAAGACATATGTGTTGATGCAAAACTGATCTGCAAACACAAAGGGCTAATACCCGATATAAACGTTAAGGCGTGCCAGCCGATTTGACCTTACTATCGGCAAAGGTGGTAACTCGAACACTTTGGTCCTGACAACAGCGATGCGCCCGGATGTCATGGCCAAGAGGTATTCACGCGGAACTTGAGAACACGCCGAGCTTAAGTCGACGAATTCCTAAGAACTCGTAGTAAAAAGGAAAAAGTATGACGAAGTCGTCGAAATAGTAGATGCTAGAATATAAGTAAAAACTGGTGTTTGATTGATTGATAGATAGATCATTACAAGGCCCTAGGGTTCATATTTATACCCTGCTTAAAGAGCTACAACTAAACACGACTAGAATTCGAATTCTAAATCACACGGAATCCGTACACAAGACGACTTAAACAAATAAGGAAATAACAAAGCTATCTCCCGTGACAAACTAAAATTCTTCCATAAACCGATCAGCAGTTTCCGGACCCCTCCTCCGTATCATCGGCAGACTCCTTGCCATAGTCATCGGCAGACTCCTCCATTATAGCCATCGGCATAAACACATCACTGCCTGCAGACTTAGTCACATCCGATCTCTCCTTCATCGGCAACCATCCTCATCGGCAATTCTTCTTGTGAACAGTATACTGCCACTTTATCGTGCCATCCTGGACACGTGCCTAAAAAACAGTGTCAACACATACCCCCCCAATTTCGGAGTATAAAACTGTTAATGCTCCGAAATTCTCTGCAGTAATGATGCCTTCTTCCCATAATTAATGCTCCTAATCTGGTAACCGACAACCTCAATCTGAACAACTCTGATCCTATTCTCTCGCAGATTCCTCGAAATCCCTAACTTCCTAAGCGGGCATTTTTCTCTCAACCGTACATCGGCAATAATACCGTTACAAAGATCTGCCGATATACCGACCAGGACGTTTGTACAAACGGCTACCTCCCCTTTATTCGCCCATCGGCAATATGACCGTTATAGAACGCTGCCGATGGACCGACCAGGAGATCTCGCACAGTAAAATATCTTCAGATAATGACCGCTTCCCATCAAATCACCTGCGCAATCCCTTGATTACCGTGCGAACAGTTACCATATCTACCTGAGTACCCTCGGATTTCTCGGAGGCGGCAAAGAGATAAGTCAGATTTGCCCTTGCCCATTTTGTCCTATAAATAGTTCCTTCTCGGGTACTCCTTCCCCATCACATCATTCCACCACCCAACTTTACTTTTCCAGCGGCGGCGCCATCCGAAACTCCCAAAACCTCCGACAAGCACTCCTCCTCATCAACCCCGGTGCCTTCAAACACTTTCTTCGCAGCAAGATGGCCATTGGCTTCGTCATTCCTGAGGTCAGATCTCCATCTCGTCTCCTGTATATTTTTTCTCGTATCCCTGTTCATCCGTAATTCATTTCATTGAATATCTTCCTTTTCCTCTTTCTTTTGTATTTCCTTTACACCCAAAATCACTAGGAATTGTCCAACAAAATTGTCATCCCTACCGATCAACCACACCTTCAATGCCTCGGCCCTCTAGGGGACCCAGATCCAACCGACCTTATCAACACAGAAACCAACAGGATCCCCTTTAGAGCTGAAACTTTTTCTTTAGATCTGTGGAAAGACACCTTCCGCTCTTGGCCCAGCCCTACCGTAGGGTGGAAAGACTGGTTCTTGAGAGTCAGCAATTCTTATGAAGTCCAGTGGGGTGAAAGGAAGCTAGCCCAATGCATCAGGCTATCTATTGCCGATATGCACAGGAACGAGTCGCTGTTGATAGCTGCGTCTCATTTTTGGTCAGATACCCTTAATGCCTTCGTCTTTGGCCATGGCCCTGTTTCTCCCACTCTTGCCGATGTAGCTATGCTCACTGGTCTGGACGTGTCTTCTGCCGATAGCACCCACTTCTTTGATACCGCTCCTAGTGCCAAAGTGGAGACTCGCACTATCGGCGGTTGGTCAGGGTACATTCAGAAGTACCGTGGGAAGGGGCCTGTCACCATAAAGGAACAAACTACCTTTCTGAACATGTGGCTGGACAAGTTCGTATTCTGTGGTCGATCGGCAGGACCGACTTCTGTCTATCTATCGGCAGCAGAGAGACTGGCTAACGGTGGCCAATTTCCTCTCGGCCGATACTTGCTTGGCGCTGCTTACCATCTTCTCCATCAGGTAGCCCAGAAACTACTGCTTGGTCAGTCTATCGGCAACTTGGGAGGCCCCTGGTGGTTTATTAACATGTGGCTCAATCTGCATTTGCACAAGCGCCTTGACTTCAACTTATTCACACAGCATTTCCCAAGAGATATAGCCGAAAATCATGTGTTAGGCGAAGAGGAATCGGCAACACGTGCCCCCCTGAACTTTGGCGAAGCTGCCATAGTTCTACCTGGTTCAGGGAGTAATCCGGATCAGATCGGCCGATTCTTCCAGACTCTGTATGAGGGATTGGCCAGGGATGAACGACCATGGTTGGCTTATGATGACCCAGACAGTATGCTCCCTCTAACCTTCAATCCATTTGATGAAGCTCTTGATAGGGATAATGAGGTGATGATGGCAATTGTGACTCCCAGAGCCATACCAGTGAATTTCTTTGGTAGCACAAAAACCTCTCCCCAAACCTATGAATTTTACAACCCATCGGCATTAGCTCGCCAGCTAGCTTTCGGCCAGTTGCCGATTGCACTTCCTTATACCGATGTGATAAAACCCAGAGAACCCATCAGCAACTTTCTTGAGTGGATTCGAGTAGCCCAACTACCACCAAATGCCGATACAGATGTAGATCTGTCAGAATGGGTTCCAACTGCCTTTATTACTCAGGCATACAAGCTATGGTGGGCAGAATGGAAAGAGCATCTATTCTGCAGATCGGCCCTCTCATACCGCGGCATGATCGACCTCGAATACGAAGTCCCCGATGACACCGTAAGCATTTCAAACCGATGTTTCATTTTTTCAATACTATTTCCATCGGTAGCTTACCCTTGTATTCCTTTTGCAGGTTGACAACATCCCCCCATCGGTTAGCAGGAGTGGCAAGCCGATCGACTTGTTTCCATCAGGCCCGATCTCCTCAATTGGCCACAATGCTCCCACTCTGGCTTCCGTCGTGCATCGGGGTGTGCACCTCAGGAAAGTCACCACCAAGAGAACTCAGACATCACCTACGGTAGCTGCTTCCACTCTGGCGCAGGCTTTCAAGGCAATTTGTCAAATCCTTTTCTTTCACACTGATCATTTTTATATCGGCTATATCTGTGCTTATAAACCCCTTTTCGTTGTTGCAGCAAACCGGTGCATCGGCAAAAGCTAAGCGTCGAAGTACCGATGCCCCCCAGTCTAGCCAGCCAAAGAGAAAGGGCACCAAGGGTGCTAAGGCTGGAACAAAGCGCCAGAAAGTGGCAACTCCCCCTCCTCCTTCGGTGTCTCCAATTCCGGTGGAGTCTTCTCCTTCTTCTCCAGAAGACCAGACACAGCAAGCACTGTCTCCCCAACCAATGCAGGAAGCACCACAGATGGAAGAACTCCAGCAAGCAGAACCTCAGTTAGAAGCACCCCAATCAGAAGATGTGCCGGCCGACGTAGGCGATCAAACTACCGACCCAGCAGGCTCAATCATACTATCGGTAGTTTCCTCACTTCAGACAAGTATCATCCCTCCTCAAGGTAACGTACTCTCCTCAAAATTACTGTCGATGAGCTTCTTCTTTTCGATCTCATAACCTTTTCTGTTAACTTTCAGCTGATATTGTTCCATCGGCAACACTTGCCGATCAACCTGTAGCTCCATCGGTATCTTTGGCCGATCAACCTGCAGTTTCATCAGCACCTCCCAGCCAAGGGCAAGAAATCGCCTTGAAGCAAGTAAGTCATCCAATTTTCCACCAGTATTATCTGCCGAAGCTTTGGCCATAAAAATGACTTATTTCATCCTCACTTTCAGGAACAAGATTCTCCTGACAGCTTATTCTCCTTCGCCATTGATATCTCCGAAGAGGAAGGTGAGGAAGCAAGCTCCTCTCGGGCAGTTGGGACTGTATCGGCAGAAACCAGGGCTAAGCTGGTAGAGCTATCGGCCATACTTCATCAAGACACAGCTCAACTGGTCAACGATTCTGACACAGCCAAGGCCCTGTTCAAGACCCTTAGAGGCCAAATTCCTGCCGATGCTGAGGAAACACTCTTCCAGGCTGCACACCTAGAAAGCCGCCAGCTGCAGTACCAGAGAGCCACTCGACGCCTTGCCGATAGAGCTGCTCAAATCCAGCTTTCTGAGGAAATGATGAAAGAAAAACTCTTAGCCGATGAGAAGCATAAGAACATCGGCACCTTAAAGTCCTCAGGTGATGCACTAAAACAAAAAGCCTCTGATCTATCGGCAAAAAGAGAAGCCCTGCTGGCCGAACTCAAGCAAGTAGAGGATGCTCTGTCTCAGGCCCAGCAAGAAGAGAGCCAACTGCCGGAGACCATCAAGCACCTCGAGCAAGAACGAAACGCCCACGGTCGCAAAGCGCTGCAGTTGAAGAAGAAGCTGAAGCCGATAGAAGGTTCTGCCGATGATGATACCAAAGAGATAGAAACAGCCAATCAGATCCGGCTGCGTGCCATATCGGCAATCCAAGTGCTGCTGAACATCTGAAGCTCTCATCGGCAACACACCTTTGCTCTTCTGCATTTCAGCTTTCTTAATGTCTTAGTCTAGCCGATAGGACTGTTATCGGCACCTTTTGAAACATTAAGTCCATCCCCAGATACATTTTAATCCAGCCGATAGGAGTGTTATCGGCATTTAAACTTTTATGCATCGACCCATATGCTGGGGTAGTACTTCTTTAAATATTTGCCATTTAACGCTCTGGGAAATTCAACTCCTTCAAGGGTTTCTAGAATATAGGCATTACCAGGAGCCGATCGACTTATCCGATAAGGACCTTCCCAATTAGGAGTCCACTTTCCAAACTTCGCACTTTTAGTTCCGACTGGCAAAATTAATTTCCATACCAAATCCCCATCGGCAAACTCCTTAGTCTTCACTTTCTTGTCATACCATCTAGCAACTCTCTTCTTATTTTCTTCTATACTCATTAAAGCTTTTAACCGATGCCCTGCTAGATCATCCAGCTCATCGGTCATCAAAGTAGCATAATCATCGGCAGTTAACTGATCTTGAAAAGATAATCGCCTGGATCCGGCCTTAATCTCCCAAGGCAACACTGCGTCATGTCCATACACCAATTGATAGGGTGACACCTTGGTTGATCCATGACAAGCCATCCGATAAGACCACAGTGCTTCATTTAACAATGTATGCCACCGCTTAGGATTTTCTTTAATCTTTCGTTTAATAAGCTTGATAATCCCTTTGTTAGATGCCTCGGCCTGCCCATTGGCTTGAGCATAATAAGGAGAAGAATTCAACACTTTAATCCCCATACCGATTGCGAATTCATCAAACTCCCCGATGTGAACATAGTGCCCTGATCGGTAGTAATTGTCTGAGGAATCCCAAATCGGTAAATAATGTGTTCCTTCACAAAATCAATCATATTGGCCGAGGTGACCTTCTTCAAAGGAATAGCTTCAACCCATTTAGTGAAATAATCGGTGGCAACCAGAATAAACTTATGCCCTTTGCTAGATGGTGGATAAATCTGGCCGATCAGATCGATAGCCCACCCCCGGAACGGCCAAGGCTTGATAATAGGATTCATAGCCGATGCGGGTGCTCTTTGAACATTACCAAACTTTTGACAACCTTGACATCCCTTGAAATACTTAAAGCAATCCTCAAGTATGGTTGGCCAAAAATATCCATTCCTTCTAATCATCCACTTCATCTTAAAAGCTGACTGATGTGCTCCACACACTCCCTCATGGATCTCTCCCATCAAACTCCTAGCTTCATCATTACCTAAGCATCGGAGAAGAATTCCATCAATAGTTCGATAATACAATTCATCTTCGAGGAGCACATACTTGGTTGCTTGAAATCAGACTCGTCTTTCAACTTTCTTGGATGGATCTTTCAAATAATCAATAATTTCTTTCCTCCAATCATCGGCAGCGATTGCCGATACTGCATTAATCATAGGCTGATATCCCAAGGCATGCTGAGCTAACCGATTGGCCTCTTCATTATGCAATCGGGGAACATGCTCTAATCGGAAATCCTTGAATTCCTTTAATAGTTGCATGCTTTTCTCGAAATAAGTTATGAGAACTTCACTTCGGCATTCATAGCTCCCGGCCAATTGATTTATAACCAACATAGAATCCCCGAAGATTTCAACAGCATCAGCACGAACTTCTCTTAACAACTCCAATCCCTTGATCAGAGCCTGATACTCAGCCTGATTATTCGTTGATGTAGCAACAATCGGCAAGGAAAACTCATATTTCCTCCCCTTAGGGGAAACTAATACAATGCCGATCCCTGCTCCCCGGTCACAGGTAGATCCATCAAAGAAAAGCGTCCAGGGTACAATTTCCAAGGCTTCCACTACACCGCAATGCTGAGTCACAAAATCGGCCATAATCTGCCCTTTGACTGCCTTGGCCGATTCGTAACGCAGATCGAACTCCGACAGCGCTAAAATCCATTTACCGATCCTGCCACTCATAATCGGCACGGACAGCATGTACCGGACCACGTCGTCCTTGCAGACAACAGTGCATTCGGCCGATAGCAGGTAATGCCTCAGTTTGATACACGAAAAATACAAGCATAGGCATAGTTTCTCAATGGCCGAATACCTGGTTTCAGCATCAATCAACCTCCTACTCAAGTAGTAAATTACCCTCTCTTTCCCTTCAAATTCTTGGACCAAAGCCGAACCGATAACCGTCCCATCGGTAGACAAATACAATCTGAAGGGCTTTCCTTGTTGAGGTGGAACTAGAACCGGAGGATTCACTAGATATTTCTTGATTTCATCCAAAACCAACTGCTGCTCTTTTCCCCAAATAAATTCTTGATCGGCTTTTAATTTAAGAAGAGGACTGAAAGCACGAATCTTACCAGACAGATTAGAAATAAATCTCCTGATAAAATTTACCTTGCCGATCAAGGACTGGAGCTCAGTCTTGTTGGTAGGGGCCACTATCTTATTGATGGCATCAATAGATCTTCGACTAATTTCAATCCCCCTTTGATGTACCATGAAACCAAGAAACTGCCCTGCCGATACTCCAAATGCACACTTATTGGGATTCATCTTCAACCCATGCTTCCTTGTGCACTCTAACACCTTTTGTAAGTCGGCAAGATGCTTTGAGAAATCCCCAGACTTAACCACCACATCATCAATATAGATCTCCACCAGCTTGCCGATGAACTCATGAAATATAAAATTCATGGCCCTTTGATAAGTAGCACCAGCATTCTTCAACCCAAAGGTCATGACTATCCATTCAAATAACCCAACATGACCAGGACACCTAAATGCGGTTTTTGGAATATCTTCTTCTGCCATGAATATTTGATTGTATCCTGCATTGCCATCCATAAAACTAATGACCCGATGACCAGCCGCAGCGTCAACCAACAGATCGGCAACAGGCATTGGGTATCCATCCATCGGCGTAGCTTTATTGAGATTCCTGAAATCAATGCACACTCGAAGCTTCCCATTTTTCTTGTAAACCGGAACAACATTGGAAATCCACTCGGCATACCGACACTGCCGAATAAACTTAGCTTCAATGAGTTTGGTGATTTCGGCCTTAATATCAGGTAGAATGTTAGGATTACATCGGCGAGCTGGTTGCTGATGCGGCCGAAATCCAGACTTGATGGGTAACCGATGTTCAACAATTGATCGGTCTAAACCAGGCATCTCAGTATAATCCCAAGCAAAGCAATCTTTATATTCCTTTAACAAATTAGTTAATTGTTGCTTACGCCCAGGATCTAACTTAGAACTAATAAAGGTAGGTCTAGGCTTATCACCACTACCTATATCTACTTCTACCAACTCATCGGCCGATGTGAATCCCTGGCCTAACTTTCCATCATCGGCGAACCTATCCATTAAAAATCTTCGTCAGAACCGACTGCTTGGATCGGTGGAATTTCGTAATCGGCAACCTTGAGAAAATCTTTATCCCAAACTTCTCCCGAAATGCACCTGGTCCTCTCATAGGTGTCTGCCTCTGCCGATGCAATAACATAAGAAGAATCCCCGGGGACAATCTCAATTTTGTCACCTACCCACTGAACCAAGCATTGGTGTATTGTAGATGGGATGCAACAATTGGCATGAATCCAATCTCTTCCCAACAACAAGTTGTAAGCCCCCTTTCCACTGATCACGAAGAAAGTTGTCGGCAAGGTTTTGCTGCCGATGGTCAACTCTACACATATTGCTCCTTTGACTGGAGACACGTTCCCTTCAAAATCTTTAAGCATCATATCTGTCTTGGTCAAGTCCTGATCTCCTTTTCCAAGCTTCCGATATACTGCATACGGCATGATATTGATAGCAGCCCCACCATCAACTAAGATCTTGGTCATTGGCTGCCCATCAACCCTCCCTTTGACGAACAGAGCCTTGAGATGCTGTCTTTCGTCGTCGGTAGGTTTCTCAAAGATAGCTGTCATCGGATCTAGAGCCAGTTGAGCTATTTGATCGGAAAACTCCACCTCGTCATCACTGGATGGCGCAAGGAATTCCATCGGCAACATAAAGACCATGTTAACTCCTGCCGATGGACCTTCCCTCTTAGTATCTGATTGCTGCTGACCTCTAGACTGACCAGAGTTCTCGCCCTTGCTTAGCTCCTCTTGCCTTTCGCGTTGCAATCTCCTTTTCTGTGTCTTGGTTAATCCTTCAGGACACCATGGAGGAAGTGGCTTCTGCCTTGCTGCTGGGCGTCGATTCTCTCTTGACTCCATCCGATGCGTGTTAGCATCCATGCAGAATATGAACTCATCGGGAACTCGTGCATTAGCCATCTCCTCAAGCTCTTCCTGACTCCTGGGAAAATATTGGACACGATCACCAAGCCTATCATGTACACTGAGCCTGCCCCCCAACCGATCATGAACTGATACTCTTCCTCTGATCGGCCCATTAAATCGCCGATTGTCATCATGATAACGCCGATCGGTTCTATCGTACCGATCATAACCGTTGCACTCAGGGCAGTCTCTGACAGTGGGAAGCTTAATATTCTCCTCCCAACAATGGATGAAGAACGGACAGTTCCAATGATCTCTATGCCGATTCCACTCTTGTCGGCGTCTCTCTTCCTCCCGACGATAATCTTCTTGCTGGCGCCGGTACCGATCTTCCCGTTGCTGCCAGTTCTCTCGAGGCCTTCTATGAGTTATAACGATGCTAGACCGAGGAGGCCTCGCTGAACTGGTCCCTTCCTGGACCAAGCCCTTACCTCTTGCATCGGCAGTAGTAACTTGATGCTGGGGATCTACCGATGCACTTTTCTCGGCTGCTTCCGATGTTAAGACCTTAGCCTCTCCCTTGGCATCCAACATGTTTGTCGGGAAAGGATGTTGGTCTATCTTCATCGGCTTCTGGATCTTGGGACTGTCAAACTTGATTCTCCCAGACTCTATGGCCGATTGCAGCTGCTGTCTGAAGACTTTGCACTCATTGGTGTCATGAGAAGTTGCATTATGCCACTTGCAATATTTCATCCTCTTCAACTCCTCTGCCGATAGGATCACGGGATTAGGAGACAGCTTGATCTGACCCTCTTGAAGTAGAAAATCAAATATCTTATCGGCCTTAGCAGTGTCAAAATCAAACTTCTCTGGTTCCTTTTGCCCAAAAGGGCAAGACATCGGCTTCTTGTTCTTTACCCACTCTGCCAAGCCGATGACTGGTTCCTCATCAGAATCTGAGCTTGTTGCCTCAACAAATGATACTTTCTTGTTCCATGCTCTTTTGGGCTCGAAAGGCTTGATGTCTTGATCAGAAATCCTCTGCACCAAATGACTTAAGCTTTCAAACTCCTAAGAGGCATACTTATCCCTGATGTGTGGCAATAAACCCTGGAAAGCCAAATCGGCTAGCTGCCGATCGTCTAGAATCAAACTATAACATTTATTTTTGACCTCCCGTATCCTTTGCATAAAACCTTCAACCGATTCATCATTGCGTTGTCTCAATTTGACCAAATCGGTAATCTTTTTCTCATGAACCCCAGAAAAGAAGTATTTGTGGAATTGCTTCTCCAGATCGGCCCAAGTAATCACCGAGTTAGGAGGTAATGATATGAACCAAGTAAAGGCCGATCCAGGCAATGATGATGAAAATAGACGGACCCTTAATTCATCCCGGTTACCAGCTTCTCCGCATTGAATGATGAATCTGTTGACATGCTCCATAGTTGACGTGTCGTCTTGCCCAGAAAATTTAGTAAAGTCTGGTACCTTGTACCGATGCGGAAGCGGGATCAAATCATATGCAGGAGGATATGGTGTCCGGTACGAATAAGTGTTGACTTTGGGTTTTATCCCAAATTGATCCCTCATTACTTCAGCGATCTTATCGGCCCAATATGCATCGGCATCCTGCCGATGAGGCGGCTGCGGGTCCGGCACCTGGTGGTGAGCTTCCACGTGTCTGTTTGGGGCACGATCTACGCGGAACATTGGGTCGATCATCTGGCCTCCAATCTGTGGACCACCAGACTGCTGTCCACCGATTTGCTGCCCCCGAGTTGCTGTCCGAGATTTATTGGCTGGTTGGGAATCCCCTGATTCTGGAATCCGGGATAGATCTGTCCTTGCTGGAATCCTGTAGCCTGGTAACTCTGTTGGGGCGTTTGTGGAAAGACATGTTGTCCAAGCCATCCATTATTAGCGTTCATCGGCATAGGCGTTGCCGATGATTGGTAATTGGGTACCATCATTGAATTGACATACCCCGACTGGGCTATAGACCTCTGTTGCATCAGCATTGAATCTGTCGATGCATTAGGCATCTGGAACATTGAATCTTGAGGATTCCCAGTGTGAGTCCTTGCAGTAGTAGTTGTAGTATACCGAGGACTCTGGTTCAACGGCGCATAGGGAAGCGCCGATGTCATAGGAGTCTTGCCCCTCATGTCGGTTATCTGTGATGTACCCGGCGTCAACTCTGGGGGCATACCATAACCCCACCAGTTGGGAGGAAGAGTCAGCCCTGACATTGCCGCTGCCAACATATCTGTAGTCAGTTTATTCTGCCCACATGAAGTTTGCGGGTTAGTTGTCATCGGCACAGATTGTGCATTAGTAGTTCCCGACATATTTGGAGGGACGGCAGACTGTGCACTCGCAGCGGCCGTAGCAGCCGATAGAGCCATGACCTCTGGTGACGTTGGCTGATGATGAGAAGGGCCCACATAATCTGGTGGGATTTGTCCTTCCTTGAAAGTCCTTGCCACGGCATTGAAAACCGTATTAGACAGTACGCCAGCTTGGTTGATCAAAGCTCGGTTGATAGCACTGTCAACCATATCTTGAAGCTTGCCAGGATTGGCTTCGAAAGTAACCTGTCGTGGTGCCGGCAGTGCATCCTTCTGGATCACCTCGCCACTCCTGTTTATGCTGAAGGACTTCGGGCATTGCAGCTTGTAATCCTCCATGGCTTTAGCAATAGCCTGCTTCTGCTCATCCTTGAGATTGGCTTCCGTCACGGGGATGACGTTCTCTTGATCAAACTCAGAAGTCGACATGTTGATCTTGATCTTGAATCTGTCCCACTGGGCGTGCCAAAAGATGTGTTGATGCAAAACTGATCTGCAAACACAAAGGGCTAATACCCGATATAAACGTTAAGGCGTGCCAGCCGATTTGACCTTACTATCGGCAAAGGTGGTAACTCGAACACTTTGGTCCTGACAACAGCGATGCGCCCGGATGTCACGGCCAAGAGGTATTCACGCGGAACTTGAGAACACGCCGAGCTTAAGTCGACGAATTCCTAAGAACTCGTAGTAAAAAGGAAAAAGTATGACGAAGTCGTCGAAATAGTAGATGCTAGAATATAAGTAAAAACTGGTGTTTGATTGATTGATAGATAGATCATTACAAGGCCCTAGGGTTCATATTTATACCCTGCTCAAAGAGCTACAACTAAACACGACTAGAATTCGAATTCTAAATCACACGGAATCCGTACACAAGATGACTTAAACAAATAAGGAAATAACAAAGCTATCTCCCGTGACAAACTAAAATTCTTCCATAAACCGATCAGCAGTTTCCGGACCCCTCCTCCGTATCATCGGCAGACTCCTTGCCATAGTCATCGGCAGACTCCTCCATTATAGCCATCGGCATAAACACATCACTGCCTGCAGACTTAGTCACATCCGATCTCTCCTTCATCGGCAACCATCCTCATCGGCAATTCTTCTTGTGAACAGTATACTGCCACTTTATCCTGCCATCCTGGACACGTGCCTAAAAAACGGTGTCAACAATATGGAAACTAGACTATTGTCACAGAACAACTACTTATCCTTTAATTAATTATTTGCCAACATAGCAAAAGCATATTTGTTGTCAACCAAGTGACTCATAAGAACAAACATGATATATGATTACCAGAAAACCACATGTTAACTATCAACTCCTTAATGATAAAGCCTTTATTAATTTAATTCCATAAAAGAGCATAAATAAGAGATACCAGCAAGAATACTCAGAAAAATCTACAAAAATTACACGAGCACAAGCAAGGCACCTAGACTTCACCATAAATATTTCAGAACAATTGCACATGTCAAACTTAAGATATCTAATTAATATGTGACAAGGTGCTTATTACATAAACTAAGAAACATGGGCTAAACAGTGTCAAACAAGAGATTTCAGATTATTTACATGATACTACTACCATAAACACTCTTGACATCAAAGAAGAGCACCAACATAAGCAAACAACATTTACTATGATTTAAACAAGGATTTAAGCAATAACACCAACATAAATTACATATTAGAGATACAGTGCTTAAAAAATCGTGCAATATTTACCAGACCATAATAGTACCACACAAAGCATGTCATAAAAATTTCACAGCATTTGAAGCAGTGTACCAAGAGATGTGAATTTACTTTGAAATAATAAGATTAATTCATAACAACTATTTTCACAAAAAACATGGCACATATTATATTTTTATTAAAAACTATCCTCCTCAAGGAATGCCACAAAATTTGTTTCACAATTTTTGGAACTCACAAACAGGAGATATGATTTTTGCAAGATTGCACAGAATCTGGAATTTGAATAAAAGAGTGGAGGGAAACGTTGAGTCACTGACAGCGGGACCCACGTGTCAGCGACACTGAGAACAGAGAGCACACTCGACAGTGGGCTTCTCCGGTGGATCTAAGGACATGAGCGTGCTCCCTGAGTCCTTCCGCGTCGATATAGGTAGGTGGTTCGAGGGTTGGAGCAACGGGGCGAGGTCGCCGTTGGCCATGGCGGCACGGCGGGGCTATCCCGGCTTACGCCGGTCGTCTCCGACTGGTAGAGCATCGGGGAAAGGCAGCTTAAGCATCAGCAAGACAGCATGGAGCTTCCTAGGTAGAAAAGCCTAACCCTACTGGCTCCGGTGAGCCTACTCACGTGCAGGGAGGTCGTCGGCGGTGAGCGCAGCGACACGGTGGTCGTGTTCCCGCACGATGGTGCCACCAAAGACGAAAGGGTGTGATACAGACCACGACGGTGACCTAAGCAAGCCCTAACACGACTCAGACAGACGGATGAGGGTAGGGATGGAGCAGCGGCGAGGTTTGCCAGAGTTGGGGTCGCGACGGCCGCGAACCCGACGACGGAGAACTTGAGAAGTGAAAGGATCAAGATGCCCAAGAGGGGGGGTGAATTGGGCTTCTCTAAAAATTTAAGCAACCTATAAGCTCCAATTCAACCCTTGTGCCTAGTGTGACTAGAGAGCTACCAGATAAAAGTTTTGCAACCTAGTTCCAATCCTATTCTAGCATGGCAATTCTAAGAATGTAAAAACACAAAGTAAATGCTAGAATGTAAAGGAGTAGTGGAAGAAAGTGCTCGGCGATGTTTTGCCGAGGTATCGGAGAGTCGCCACTCTCCACTAGTCCTCGTTGGAGCACCCGCACAAGGGTCTTGCTCCCCCTTGGTCCGCGCAAGGACCAAGTGCCCTCTACGGGCTGATTCTTTGACACTCCGTCGCGGTGAATCACCCAAAACCGCTCACAACCTTGACACGAGCCACCCACAAGAACTACGGGCGGTCTTTGTGCCTCCAATCACCACCGAACCGTCTAGGTGATGGCGATCACCAAGAGTAACAAGCAAAGAACTCTCACTTGACCCAAACAAGGCTCTAGAGAGTGGTGGATGCACACTTGACTCTTGGAATTCACTAGAGAAGGATTCTCTCAAGAAATCACTCAAATCTTAAACCTCTCTAGGCTCTTGCTACTCTCTTGCTCCACAACAAGTTTCTCTGATGTTCAAATGGACAAGAGAGGTCTCATGGATGAGGTGGAGGAGTATAGATACACCCCACGAAGTCCAAAGGTCAGCCAAACGTTTTCCACTGAAAACGGGGTCACCGGACGCTGTTAATGTTGCACCGGACGCTCTGCACCGAGCGTCTGGTGACACACAATGGCTAACTGTACCTGCGTCTGACAGGTCACCGGACGCTTCCTCTCAGCGTCCGGTGGCACCGTCCGGTGCTCCTGGGAGTTTTACAAACTCCCTAAGTATGGGACCAGACGCTACTCAGTACGTCCGGTGCTAGCGTTCGGTGCTCAAGGAAAGTTTACAACCTCCCTGGGTGTGGGACCGGACGCTGCCCGGTGAGTCCGGTGCCAGCGTCTGGTGCTTAACCCTAAGCACCGAAACCCTCCAACTGATAAGGACCTCACCGGACGCTACCTCTCAGCGTTCGGTGCAGCGTCCGGTGCCTCCTTAGGCACCCTAACCTCGTCAAAACGCGATCGCTCCAAAACGAAGTTGGTTCCTCTCAATCTAAGGACTATCTCTGAGCTGCCTAGTGCTAGGTTTACCAAGTGTGCACCACACCTAAACCTAAAGCCTTGCCAAAGTCAAGCTACTAGATCAAGGCCCCTCTTAATAGTACGGTCAAAGGAAAACAAAGTCCTAAACTACTCTAAGTGCCCTTCTTCACCATATGGCACTTAGACCTAGTCTAGTCTTGACGATGTCCATCCATCCTTTGAAAACCGAAACGATTTCCACTATTAAGTAGGCATGTACGTCCCTGTCCATCGAGTACCTATTACCATGACCTCACTAATGACTTTGCCTCTACAAAACACACGTTAGTCATAGTAATCAACATTGTCATTAATCACCGAAATCACTAGGGGCCTAGATGCTCTTTCAATCTCCCCCTTTTTGGTGATTGATGACAATAACCTCGAGTATGAAAAGAGTTGAGGTTTTCAAATGACTTGGTTTCAATAAGCATGATACAATAAGAACAAAGGGATTAGACATGCTTATATCACCCAAGTCTAACATCCTGCATCCAAATATGTGAGATGGGTACAACAGGGTATAAACACACATGGCTCATAAGTACATCGGAGTAAAATGCGGAAGCAAAGGTAATATGAGCCAAACACATGACATAGAGATATCATAAATAAGCATAAGTCATGTCTCACAACCAAAGAGTATCTCACACAAGTGCAATGCATAAAAGTAAACATGATGCATGATGGAGTAGCACACAAAAGAGTATAACTAAAGAATAAAACCCTCTCTAGCTCTCTAGCTCCCCCTATCTCTCATACTCACAACTCTCTCCCCCTTTGGCATCAAGCGCCAAAAACCTACGAAGAGAGAGGTGGAGGTGGAGAAGTGGAGTCCCTCGGCACGGCCTCAAAACGAACTGCATCGTCTGATCCATCGGCCGTCGAGGCGGAGGAGGTGGAGTGACCCTCTGAAGCTACAGGTGCTGGCGAAGCGGTCTGCTCTGGAGGCGCTAAAGCTGTCACAGGTTGTGCGGGCTGCTCAAGTCCTGCTGACGAGGCTGGCACGGACTCGGTCGCTGTAGCAGACGTCTCTGGCATGGTAGAAGACGGTGCAAGCTGCTCAGACGAGGCTACTGACGACGATAGGCGCTCAGTAGTGGTGACTGGAACCGTAAAAGATGCAGGAGCCTGCAAGGGTGGAGGCGTAGGGTCACCAGTCAGAGCACTGTAAGAGAAACTGAGGTGCTGGCCTACTGATGAGTCCAACACTAGCTGTGATGCTGTCGTTGACTGTGGAGTGAAACCTGAGCGGAGAGGCGTAAACTGGGAGATAGCACCCTGGGAGACCTGGTGCTGAGGCGTCAAAAACGGCTGACTCTGAGCAGGGAGCTGTAGTGGCTGCTGAGACTGACTCTGGGGAGCTAGAGTGGGAAGCCTGACCGACGATGTGGCTATGAGCTGAATCTGTGGAAGCTGAATCCCTAAGGCGGCCATAAGAGCGACCATCATCACTGTCTGCTGAGCCTGGAACACAAGCTGCTGCTCCTGGAACGTCAGAAGCTGTCTCTGAAGCTCGTCCTTCCTAGCCTACATGGCTGCATTGATGGCAGCCTGGTCCCTGTCCCTCCTCGCCTGCTTCTCAGCTGCCCTGTGCTGATCTGCCCTTATCCCCTCTAGAATCGCAAGTAGAGCAGGGTCTGACGCACTCGAGGAACCTCCTGCCTCGTGGTCGTGTGCCCTAGGAGGAAGGTCTGGTACTGGGAGACGATAATCATCGTCTGAGCTGTCTGAAGCAAAGTCAACCTCCTCCTCTGCCTCTGCATCTGCAAACGTCCCAATGGCGATATCCTGCTCCTCCTCAGTCTCTGGTACTGCTCCTGAACTGCGAGTGCCCCTAGGAGAAGGTGGGGGCACCTGGCCTCGTGGTGCATGAGGAGGTGGTGGAGCTCTGAGGTCATGTTGTGCTCTCAACATCTGCTGGGGGTCGTAGTGGGGGAACACGGTGTCGGAGTCTGACAGCTCTCTCTATAGGTGAGCTGGAAGGGGTACTGGCCTAGCACAGAGAATAACCATGGTGATCCAGTGTGCATACAGCAACTGATGCCGTCCCCTGAAGCTCTCTGAGGTAGTGTCCTCGATCTCTGAGACTATCAGATCCCACAAGTCAAACGGAGTCTTCGAGATGAGGTGGGCTACCAACCACTGTTGTATCCTGGTGAAGCCATCCCTGTAGCCTATCCTGGGAAAGAGTGTCTTCCTCAACACAAAGTCGAGGATCCTAGCTGGGCGTGTTAAGTCTCCCACTATCTGGCTGGAGCCCTCTCCAAAAGGTGGACGGAAACAGGGAGCCACAAAGTCCACCGGTGGTAGCTCACCACCGTGAGGACGTCGAGGGGGCTCGAAGTTCCCGTAGCACAGCTGGTGAATCCTGGTGGAGTAGGCTCTCAGACCAAGGATCTCTCTGGCACTCTGTGCTGTCACCCTATAGTCTGTCCTTGCCAGTGCGTAGTGGATATAACTATGATCCGGAGAAACCCACACTGAAGCATAGAACTCTCTGACCCACTCCTCACAATAAGTACCAGGGAGTGCAAGTAACTCTGGGAGGCCGTTGAGGTAAGTGAAGTACTGCCTGATGTCTGCACCAACCACGTTCCCTAGAATCTCAAGATCGAGAACCCTGTGCTCCCTGAACTGAGCCTGTGAGCGAACTAGTGCCTCGTAGATGTCCTCCTGGACTACTATGTAGAACCTGGCACTGGCTCGTGGATCCTTGGCAGCAGGAAACCAGGTAGGAAACGGGACAAACCGCAGCTGCTGGATCTCCCGAGCTGAAACCTGATTGAGGTCCTTGTGTATCCTCACTGGTGCCTGACGAGGAGCTAGAGTGCCTCTAGCTGGAGTAGTGCGAGCAGCGGAGGTAGACTGACCCTGCGTACCAGTCCGATGTGGTACGAGTGCGAGTCGACCTCCTGAGGGGCTGCTCCTGCTGCTGTGCCTCTGCCGGACCCTCTGCCTCTATGTCTGTGTCCGGGTCCTCCTAATCTGGATCTCTAACCACAATCCGGACGCGCTGACCTCCTAGCATGATGGTGTCAGGAGGGGATCCATGGAGTGCCTCTGCCTGAAGAACAGCACGCCGCTGATGTGGCATGAGATGGGCCCAATCCTCAGGGCACCTGAGCGTCCACCTCTCTCTGCGGCCTCAGCTGCTGCTGCAATTGCCTCTGCTATCTCTGCCTCTCTATCGTTGGCCTTCCTCTTCTTGGTGGCCAGCTTCTTTCCCTTGCCCTTCTCTGCCGCTGATAGGCGATGGGGAGGATCACCTCCACCATCACCTCCTGGAGAACCACTAGCGCTAGGTGCCGGGCCACTGACATTCTTGCAACGAGCCATCACAAGAATCACTGCCTGAACGGCTGCCGACAACTGACAAACTGGCACAAGAGATCAACGCACTACAAGAGATAGAATAGATAAGTCATACATAAGCAAACATAATAGCTAGAGGTGAGAGAACCCTATAGATCGCAAGATTAGACAAAGAACGGGCGCGAACTGCTTACGATCCGATGACGGGACGCGTTCCGGATAAAATATCGCGATCGGAATCCGCCGAAGAACGCAAATCCACTCCTCAAGGTGCTATGATAAGTAAACGAAGACAAATATCGTCAAAAACAACATCTAACTTCGTTTGGGCATTGAATTGAACACCTTGAGGGCAGGGTTCAAAGAAGTCACCCAAACTCCAACTTGCTTCACGGGGGACGCGAGAAGAGGGAAGGGGAGCAGCCAGGGAGGAGATCTGCCTGCGGGGAAACCCGAACCACCGAAGAAGAACTCAAAACGGCGGTGGCGGCGACCTTCAGGGTGACCTAGGGTTTGGCGCGGGGGAGGCTGAAGTCGCGAGGTAGAGAAACAACTGCCCGCGAGATGCCCCGAGCGCAGGTTATATGCGCCTGAATCGGGGTCACCGGATGCTCTTAATGTGGCACCAGACGCGTCCGGTGACCACCGGACTCATGCGCAGAGAGGTTTTCAAATCGGCATACCACCGGACGATGGCCACCGGACGCTGGCCTTAGCATCCGGTGCCCTAGGGCACGCCTGGTGAGCACCGGTCGCACCCCACCGGACGCTGCAGAGACAGTGTTCCTGCGTCCGGTGAGTGCAAACCTGCATACTCACCACACCGGACCCACCGAGACAGCATCCGGTGCATCGTCCGATGCCCCTCTGAGTCCTTTTTCAACTTAGCACTACGTCCGACTATGACCCAACCAAGTTCCATCTTCAAAGACACACAAATTAACACCAAGTGGAACTGGTATGAGTGACCTCTCTCAAACCCTCAAATTTTCACAAATATTTAGCCTTAGGCTTAGTAGTTTTTATGAAAATAGTCCTGAGAAAACACCAAGGAGCATCTTATGGCCATAAAGCTAGGGGTTTAAATCATAATGAGCCTTGAATGCTCCCCCTATCTATGGATGAACACAGCGGATGCTCAAAGAATAGCCGAAAAGAAACGGTCAACTAACAAGCATGCATATGATATGGGTGAGATGCAATACTTGAAAGTAAACTAATGCTTGTCAAGTTTGATCCAAGGTTAAGCTTTTTCACAAACACAAGGGGGTTATCTTAACCATGTTAGACAAGCCCTACACACAATCCTTTTTCAATTTTAGTTTTGGTATGCATGATATGCAAAGCAAAAGCTATTCTACAAGTTTCAACACACAACTTCATTTTTTAGTGAAGTTAGAGAGATCAAGCACATTAAGTTCATTTCTCAACATACAAAACCTAGCTTCATCTAGGGGTTTTGTGAAGATATCCGCCAATTGATTTTCCGTTCCAACATTCTCTAGAGATATGTCACCTTTAGCAACATGATCCCTAAGGAAGTGGTGGCGGATGTCAATATGTTTTGTGCGGGTGTGTTGAACTGGGTTGTTAGCAAGTTTTACGGCACTTTCGTTGTCACACAACAAAGGTACTTTGTATAGTACTACTTCATAGTCTAGCAAAGTTTGTTTCATGTAGAGTATTTGTGCACAACAAGCACCGGCGGCAATGTATTCCGCCTCGGCCGTTGACAAGGCAACACTATTTTGTTTCTTTGACATCAAAGAGACAAGTGATATACCTAGGAAGTGGCACCCTCCGGATGTGCTTTTTCTATCAATCCGGCACCCGGCATAATCCGAATCGGAATAGCCTACAAGTTGGAATCTTGCACCTTTGGGATACCACAAACCTAGGCAAGGTGTGTATTTTAGATACCTAAGAATTCTCTTGACGGCAATCAAGTGAGACTATAGGCATTGCTTGATATCTAGCACACATACACACACTAAACATGATATCGGGCCTAGATGTGGTGAGGTAGAGTAGACTTCCTATCACGGAGCGATAGAGAGTCTTGTCAATTGGGTTACCTCCTTCATCCAAGTTGAGATGCCCATTTGATGCCATGGGAGTCTTGATTGGCTTGCAATCCATCATCTTGAATCTCTTAAGAAGATCTTGTGTGTACTTCTCTTGAGAGATGAAGACCCCTTCCTTCATTGGCTTGACTTGAAAACCTAGGAAGAAGGATAGCTCGCCAATCATGGACATCTCAAACTCCTTGGACATCAAATCACCAAATTCCTTGCAAAAATCTTCATTAGTAGAGCCAAAAATAATATCATCAACATAAACTTGGCAAATGAAGATTTCCCCATTCATTTTCTTGGTGAAGAGTGTTATGTCAACTTTTCCAATCTTGAAGCCCTTCTCAATGAAGAAGTCCCTAAGCCTCTCATACCAAGCTCTAGGAGCTTGCTTGAGACCATAGAGAGCCTTGGACAACCAGTAGACATGCTTGGGGTACCTAGGGTCTTCAAAACCGGGGGATTGCTCAACATAGACAAGCTCATTAATATAGCCATTCAAAAAAGCACTTTTCACATCCATTTGAAATAACTTGATATCATGACTAGATGCATATGCAAGTCGGATACGGATTGCTTCAAGTCTTTCCACCGGTGCAAAGGTTTCACCGAAGTCAAGACCTTCCACTTGTGAAAAGCCTTTTTCCACAAGCCTTGCCTTGTTGCGCACCACTTTGCCTTGATCATCCTTCTTGTTCCAGAAGACCCACTTTGTTCCAATCACTCTTGCATCTTTGGGTCGCTCTTCAAGTGTCCATACTTGGTTGCGAGAGAAGTTGTTCAACTCCTCTTGCATGGCCATGATCCAATCCACATCACGAAGAGCTTCCTCTATAGTCTTTGGTTCATCTTCAAGCGACACAAAAGCGTGATGTTCAATAAATAAAGCATGTCTAGAGCGTGTAGTTACACCACGTGATGGACTCCCAATGATGAGATCTTGAGAGTGATCTTGGAGGAGATGTGATGTTCTTCTTGGAGCCACTTGAGGGGTTGGTTGGGGAGCATCAACATCTTGTGCTTGTGCCACCGCTTGCTCATGAGTGACTTGGGTGTCTTCATGAGCATCTCTCACATCCTTGTCTTCATCTTGTGGTACATGTGAGGTGGATGGTGGATCAATGACTTGCACATCATCATCTTCTTTTGACTTGATGTCTTCCACCGGCATGTTCTTCATGGCAACCCTCAATGGTCCACCACCTACATCATCAAGATTATCACTTGCTCCTTGGGAGCCACTAGTTTCATCAAATTCAATATCAAATGTTTCTTCAACCATGTTTGTGGCATGGTTAAAGACCCTATATGCCTTGGATTTTGATGAATAGCCAACCAAGTAGCCAATGTCACATCTTCTTTGGAACTTTCCCAAGTGTTGGCGCTTCTTTTAGATGTAGCATTTGCACCCAAACACTCTAAAGAATGAGACATCAGGCTTCTTCCCATTGAGCAACTCATATGGTGTCTTCTCTAGGAACTTGTGAGGAAAGAGCCGGTTTGATGCATAGCATGCGGTGTTGATTGCCTCGGCCCACATCTTCTCCGAAGTGTTGTACTCATCTAGCATGGTTCTTGCCAAGGTGATCAATGTCCAGTTCTTTCTTTCTACAACTCCATTTTGTTGTGGTGTGTATGTTGAGGAGAACTCATGTTTGATTCCCACTTCATCACAATACTCTTCAATGTTGGTGTTGTCAAATTCTTTTCCATTGTCACTTCTAATTTTCTTGATCTTTATTTCAAATTGATTTTGGGCATTCTTTGCAAACTTCTTGAATATGGATGCAACTTCGGCCTTGTCTTGCAAGAAGAATGTCCAAGTGTACCGGGAGAAATCATCAACTATGACCAAGCAAATATTTGTTGCCTCCAAGACTAGCATATGTGGTTGGTCCAAATAGATCCATGTGAAGTAGCTCAAGCACTCTTGAAGTAGAGAGGTAGACCTTGGTTGGATGAGTGTTTGCAACTTGCTTGCCCACTTGACATGCACTACAAAGCTTGTCTTTTTCAAATGTCACATCCTTCAAGCCTCTAATCAATTCTTTCTTCATCAACTTTTTGAGTGTGCCCATTCCAACATGTGCTAACCTTCTATGCCATAACCAACCAAGTGAGGTCTTGGTGAATAAGCAAGTCTTGACATCAACTTCATCGGATGAGAAATCAACTACATACAAGTTGTTGTGTCGGAAGCCTTTGAATACCATTTCATTGTCATCCTCCTTGGTCACAATTACTTCTTTCTTCTTGAATAAGCATTCAAAACCAAGATCACATAGTTGTCCAACCGAGAGCAAATTGAAACTCAATGATTGCACATAGAGCACATTGGTGATGGAGTTGTCATTTGACATAGCAACCTTTCCTAGTCCCTTGACCTTGCCTTTTGAATTATCACCAAATGTGATCCTCTCTTAGTTGTCAACATCTTCATCAAGAGAGGTGAACATCCGGGGATCTCCAGTCATATGTTGAGTGGAACCACTATCAATTACCCAATGTGATCCACCGGTCTTGTAGTTCACCTACACACAAGAGATCAAGCTTGAGATTTAGGGACCCACATTTGCTTAGGGCCCTTGACCTTCTCTACTAGTTGCTTTGGCACCCAAATCTTTTTTGGCCTTTGCTTGTTGGGCGGTCCCATGAAGCTAACCTTGACCTTGCCACTCTTGTCTTTCCTTACAATGTAGTGAGCATTGAAGGCAAATGGTCTTGCATGCTTGGGCAAGGGTGGTGGTAGTGGTGCCTTACACTCATGAGCAAAGTGTCCTTCTTGACCACACTCAAAGCATCTCTTTGGCTTTGGCTTGCTTGGTTGATCATGAGTGGCTAGTGACTTGATGAGCTTTGTTTGATGAGCCTTGTAGCCAATCCCACTCTTATCCATCTTCATGACGGTGTTCATGAAAAGCTCACTTTGAAGGTCCTTCCCTTTTGTGAATTTTGCTAACCCCATGGTTAGATGTTCCTTCTCTTTCTTGAGCTTGCTATTCTCTTGAGTTAGCTTCTTGATGATTGGGTCATTGTTGCTAGCTAACTCATCCAAGATGAATGTCTCATCTTCTTCTTGCTTGTCATACATCAAACCAAGCTTGAGATATTGGTTTTCTTCCTTGAGTAACTTGTTCTCATATGCAAGCTTCTTGTCTTGATCAAGTGACTCAATCACAATGGTCTTGTGCTTGGCTTGCTCTTGCAACTCTTTCTTGAGCATGACAATTTCATCCTTGAGTTTGATAGTGTCCTCATAGCTCTCGGCCACTACCACTTTCTTGCCCTTGCAATCAACACAATTGCTTGTGCTCTCCACAAGTAAGTCATCACAAGATGTGGCTACATCAAGCTTAGCAACATGGTTAGTAGCAACATGTGTTTCATCAATTGCAAGTTCATAGGCTATCTCAAGGTTGTCATAGTTTGCTTTTAGAGTTGTTAGCCCTTCTTTCATTGCTCTATATCTAGTGATATGCTCATCATGAACACTCTCAAGTTTATCATGTTTTTCTTTGAGCTCTTTTAATGAGAGTTTGAGCTCCTTGAGCTTTGTGGTCATGATCTCATTTTGATCTCTAAGCTCATCACTAGACTTAAGCTTTGCTAGAAGTGTTTCATTTTCAAGTTCAAGCTTTTCATTTTCACTTCTAGTCTTTCTTATGACTTTTGTGTATTTGTTTAGCAATTTTACAAGTTCGTCATAAGAGGGTGATTCATATTCACTATCACTTTCACTACTCTCATCCTCACTTTGTACCTTCCGGTCACCCTTAGCCATGAGGCATAGGTGTGTAGAGGATGTAGATGGTGGTGAAGATGATGGTGATGGAGCATTTATGGCAATGGCGGCAACCTTCTCATCATCACTCTCATTGCCCTAAGAGTCACCACTTGAGCTCTCAATGTCGGTGAGCCAATCACCAAAAATGTAAGCCTTGCCATTATTCTTCTTGTAGTGCTCCTTCTTCTTGCCACCTTTCTTCTTGTATGGCTTCTTTTCATTCTTCTTATCATCACTTGAATCATCTTGCTCTTTGTTCTTCTTCTTGTATTTGTCATTCTTGGGCTTTGGACATTGATGAGCAAGATGGCCAAGCTCACCACAATTGTAGCAATCCATCTCGGAGATGGGCTTTCTCTTGCTACTTGTGAAGAACTTCTTCTTCTTGGAGTCAAAGTTGACTCCATTCTTGTTGAGCTTCTTCAACATCTTGGTGGTTCTTCTCACCAAGAGGGCAATGGAAGCATCATCATCACTTGAAGTTGATGACTCAACTTCAATCTTTTTGGCTTTGCCCTTGTGAGAAGCTTTGAGGGCCAAGTCCTTCTTCTCCTTCTTGGCCGATGAGGAGCCATCTTGGAGGTTCATGTGCATATACATCTCATGAGCATTGATCTTCCCCAATATGGCGGTTGGTGTAGCGGTGGAGAGATCGCCTTGATGAAGCACGGTTACTTGTGCCCATATTTTTCAATGGGGAGCACACATAGTATCTTCCTTGCAACATCCGCCGCACTCATTTGAGTGAGCCCAAGTCCATTAAGCTCCTCTACAATGACATTCAAGCGAGAATACATTTCATTAGCATTTTCTTTGGGAAGCATTTCAAATGTATTAAGCTTGTTCATCACCAAGTGATAGTGTTCCTTGCGTTCACTCTTTGATCCCTCATGGAGTGCACAAAGTTCCTTCCATAGAGCAAGGGCGGTTTTGTGGCTCTGAACGCGGTTGAACACCTCTTTGCAAAGACCTCTAAAGATGTGGTTTTTGGCCTTTGCATTCCACTTCTTGTTTTCTTGCTCTTGTGGAGTAAGAGCGGTGTCCTTTTCTGGAGGGGTAAACCCTTCGGTCGCGGCTTTTAGGCACTTTATATCACATGCCTCAAGGTATGACTCCATCCGTATTTTCCAATACGGGAAGTCATCCCCATCGAACATGGGTGGCGGTCCATCCCCGTTAGACATCTTTCTCTAGGCGGTGAAGCCTAAATAATGAGCACTAGGCTCCGATACCAATTGAAAGGATCAAAATGCCCAAGAGGGGGGTGTGAATTGGGCTTCTCTAAAAATTTAAGCAACCTATAAGCTCCAATTCAACCCCTTGTGCCTAGTGTGACTAGAGAGCTACCGGATAAAAGTTTTGCAACCTAGTTCCAATTCTATTCTAGCATGGCAATTCTAATAATGTAAAAACACAAAGTAAATGCTAGAATGTAAAGGAGTAGTGGAAGAAAGTGCTCGGCGATGTTTTGCCGAGGTATCGGAGAGTCGCCATTCTCCACTAGTCCTCGTTAGAGCACCCGCGCAAGGGTCTTGCTCCCCCTTGGTCCGCACAAGGACCAAGTGCTCTCTACGGGCTGATTCTTTGACACTCCGTCACGGTGAATCACCCAAAACTGCTCACAAGCTTGACACGAGCCACCCACAAGAACTCCGGGCGGTCTTCGTGCCCCCAATCACCACCGAACCGTCTAGGTGATGGCGATCACCAAGAGTAACAAGCAAAGAACTGTCACTTGACCCAAACAAGGCTCTAGAGAGTAGTGGATGCACACTTGACTCTTGGAATTCACTAGAGAAGGATTCTCTCAAGAAATCCCTCAAATCTCAAACCTCTCTAGGCTCTTGCTACTCTCTTGCTCCACAACAAGTTTCTCTGATGTTCAAATGGGCAAGAGAGGTCTCATGGACGAGGTGGAGGAGTATAAATACACCCCACGAAGTCCAAAGTCCAGCTAAATGTTTTCCACTGAAAACGGGGTCACCGGACGCTGTTAATGTTACACCGGACGCTCTTCACCGAGCGTCCGGTGACACACAACGGCTAACTGTACCTGCGTGTGACAGGTCACCGGACGCTTCCTCTTAGCGTCCAGTGGCACCATCTGGTGCTCCGAGGAGTTTTACAAACTCCCTGAGTATGGGACCGGACGCTACCCAGTGCGTCCGGTGCTAGCGTCCGGTGCTCAAGGGAAGTTTACAACCACCCTGGGTGTGGGACCGGACGCTGCCCGGTGAGTCCGGTGCCAGCGTCCGATGCTTAACCCTAAGCACCAAAACCCTCCAACTAACAAGGACCTCACTGGACGCTACCTCTCAGCGTCTGGTGCAGCGTCCGGTGCCTCCTTAGGCACCCTAACCTCGTCGAAACGCGATCGCTCCAAAATGAAGTTGGTTCCTCTCGATCTAAGGACTATCTCTGAGCTGCCTAGTGCTAGGTTTACCAAGTGTGCACCACACCTAAACCTAAAGCCTTGCCTAAGTCAAGCTACTAGATCAAGGCCCCTCTTAATAGTACGATCAAAGGAAAACAAAGTCCTAAACTACTCTAAGTGCCCTTCTTCACCATATGGCACTTAGACCTAGTCTAGTCTTGACGATGTCCATCCATCCTTTGAAAACCAAAACGATTTCCACTATTAAGTAGGCATGTACGTCCCTGTCCATCGAGTACCTATTACCATGATCTCACTAATGACTTTGCCTCTGCAAAACACACGTTAATCATAGTAATCAACATTGTCATTAATCACCGAAATCACTAGGGGCCTAGATGCTCTTTCAAGAAGTGTGGCTCACCTCGGGGCAATCTCAGGTGGCCAAGAGGTGGAGAGGAATTCGGAGCTCGAGGCGGACTTGGTGACGCCCGCAGAGGTGGCACGATGCGAGGACGAAGGCATGTGGAGCTTCACGAAGCTCTCGGCGGCAATGGCGATGGCGCCTCTGCCATCAGAGGGTGCGAGAGATAGGCAGAGTGAGTGGGAGAACGCTGGGCGAGTGCAAGATTGGTGTGGCATCCTTGACGGCATCGACAACCTAACCGGTGGGGCCAACACTGGTGTACTGGCGCCAAATGGCAGCAGATGCTGCGTTGGTCGGCCACGACGGCGGACAGAGCTACTTTGACAGAGATTAACTCCCAAACCGTGGTGAATTAGGCGATGGTGTAGTTGACAATCTTGGAGTACCAACTAAGTTTCTACAAATTTGTCAACTGGAGCTAGAGCCAAACCAGCCTAGATGAAGAGATATAGGGTTTCCAAAATCCTTTAGACAAACTGGTGGCAACACGACTTAGCAAAATATTGCTGTGTGTCAAAACAGCCCCCAATTCTGCCTTGTGGACCATTTTTTAGCAAGTTGTATTTATTTTCATGAGATGGCCATAAAACAACTTTTGTTTCTTATAAAATTTGCTACAACTTTGCTTTAGAAAGTTTGGACATGCAAAGACTCTATGAAGCACTTTTTAAAAGCCTAAGCAAAAGAGGTTTATAAGCCCCCTAAGTGAAACTATGACTTAGAAGCATAACTAAAGGATATGATCAACATGAACATTGCTCCTGTTGGTGCAAAAGTTGATCTGCAAACACAAAGGGATAATACCCGATTCAAACGTTAAGGCGTGCCAGCCGATTTGACCTTACTATCGGCAAAGGTGGTAACTCGAATACTTTGGTCCCGACAACAGCGATGCGCCCGGATGTCACGGCCAAGAGGTATTCACGCGGAACTCAAGAATACGCCGAGCTTAAGTCGAAGAACTCCTAAGAACTCGTAATGAAAACGAAAATATGATGAAGTCGTCGAAAAAAGTAGATGCTGGAATATGAGTAAAAACTTGTGTTTGATTGATTGATAGATGTCTCATTACAAGGCCCTAGGGTCTACATTTATACCCTGCTCAAAGAGCTACAATCAGACACGACTAGGACTCGAACTCTAAATTAAACGGAATCCGTATACAAAACGTATTTAAAAATCTATGGAAAACATAAAACAATCCTCCCGTAACAAACCGGGACGCCACCACAGGTCAATTGGCAACCTTCACGTTCTCCTTCTGAGCCATCGGCAGACTTCTTATCATAGCCATCGGCAAAGACTAACGCTGACCATTGGCACGAACGCGTCACCACTTCTGGACTTAGTCAGATTCAGCTGTCCCTTCATCGGCAAGCACCCTCATCGACAACTTCCCTATAGACTAGTTATCGTTGTTCCTTCTGCCGATCTATTCTTTACCGATCTCTGAGTACGCGTCCAAGAACGGCGTCAACACAAGCCCCCCAATTTCGGAGTATAAAATCATTAATGCTCTGAAATTCTCTGCAATAATGATGCCTTTCCACAATTAACTCTCCCAATTTGGCAATCGACCGTTGAAGTCGAACAACCCTGGCCCGATTCTTCTGCAGATTCCTCGAATTCCTCAACCTCCTAAATTGGACATCCCACCTTATTCGCCCATCGGCAATATTACCGTTAGAGGGAGCTGCCGATGGACTGACCAGGAGATCTTGCATAGTGAAATATCTCCAAAATTACGACCGCTTGCTGTCAAATCACCTGTGTAATCCCTTGATTATCGTGCGAACAGTTACCATATCTATCTGAACACCCTCGGATTTCACGGATGCGGCAAAGAGATAAGTCAGATTTGCCCCTACCCGTTTTGTCCTACAAATACTTCCTTCTCGAGTACTCCTTCCCCATCTTGTCATTCTACAGCCCAAAACACACTTTCGCAGCGACGACACTACCCAAGGTTTCCAAGATCTCCAACGAAGGCCTTTCTCCACCAACCCCAAAGTTTTCGATCTTCTTTCCTGAGAGGAGATGGCCATCAACTTTGTTGTTCCTGAGGTCAGTTTACCACCCTGTCTCCTGTACTTTTACCATAACCCTGTTCATCCGTAATTCATCTTACTGAACATCCCCTTTTTTTCTTTTGTTCTTCTTTTCATCCTTAATAACTTCTAGGATTTGTCCAATAAGATTGTCATCCCAACCGATCAACCACACCTCCAATGTCTTGGCCCGCTAGGGAACCCAGATCCCACCGATCTGATAAACGCAGAGACAAACAAAATTCCTTTTAGAGCCAAAATTTTTTCTCTAGATCTATGGAAAGATGCCTTCCGTTCCTGGCCCAGTCCTACCAAGGGATGGAAGGATTGGTTCTTGAGAGTCAGCCATTCAAATAAAGTTCAATGGGACGAGCGAAAACTGGACCAGTGCATTAGGCTGTCCCTTGCCGATATGGAAAGGAATGAGTCACTGCTGATTGTTGCATCATATTTCTGGTCAGACACACTTAACGCTTTTGTTTTCGGCCATGGCCCTGCTTCTCCCACACTTGCCGATGTGCTTATGCTCACCGGCTTGGATGTATCCACTACCGATAATAGTCACATATTTGACTCCAAACCTAGCGACGGTTGGTCTGGGTACATTCAGAAGTACCGCAGAACAGGACCTGTGAACATAAAGGAACAGACCACCTTCCTGAACATGTGGTTAGATAAATTTGTATTCTGCGGTCGATCGGCAGGACCAACCTCTGTCTACCTATCGGCAGCAGAGAGATTAGCTAATGGCGGGCGATTTCCTCTCGGCCGATACCTGCTCGGCTCAGCTTATCACCTTCTCCACCAAGTAACTAAGAAACTTTTGCTCGGCCAACCCATCGGCAACTTAGGGGGTCCTTGGTGGTTCATCAACATGTGGCTCAACCTCCACATGCACAAGTGTCTAGAGTTCGATCTCTTTGCACAGCGTTTCCCTGGAGACATAGCAGAGGACCATGAATTGGGTGAAGAAGAATCGGCAACTCGTCCCCCTTTAAACTATGGTGAAGCTATCATAGTCTTGCCTAGCACTGAAGGCAATGAAGATCAAGTCAGCCTATTTTTTCAGACTCTTTATGAGGATCTGACCAAAGAACAGTGGGCGTGGATGCCTTATGAGGATCCAGCCAGATTTCCTCTGACCTTTCACCCCTTCGACGATGCTCTTAATAAAGACCATGATGTGATGATGGCAATTATCACCCCAAGAGCTATACCAGTAAACTTCTTTGGCAGTGGGAAAGCCTCCAACCAGACCTATGAATTCTGCAACCCATCAACATTAGCTCGTCAAGTAGCTTTCGGTCAACTGCCAATTGCACTTTGTTATGACGACGTGATAAAACCAAGGGAAACCATCACTAGTCTTCTTGAATGGACCAGAATAGCTCAACTGCCACCAAACGCCGATACAGATGCCGATCTATCAGACTGGATCCCGGCCCTTTTCATTACTCAAGCATACAAACAGTGGTGGGAAGAATGGAAGGAGCATCTGTTATGCAGATCGGCCCTCACATACCATGGTATGATCGACCCCAAATACAAAGTCCCTGATAATGCTGTAAGTATTTCAAACCGATGCTTCAATCCTCTTACTCTTATTTTCCATCGGTAACTTACTCTCTTTGTTGTATACAGGTCAGTAATACACCACCATCGGTCAGCAGGGGTGGCAGACCGATTGAGCTTCTCCCATCGGGCCAGATCTCTTTAATCGGCAATAATGCTCCAACCTTGGCTGCTATAATGCATCGGTATGTGCGCCTCAAAAAAGTCACCACCAAGTGGACGAAGGTATCCCCATCGGTAGCTGCCTCTACCTTAGCACAAGCCTTCAAGGTAAATTTTCAAATTCATTTATTCATACTGATTTCATTCTTATACCTATCACACTTGTACTCATAAACTTCTTATTGTTGTATCAGCACACCGGTACATCGGCAAAGACCAGAAGTGCAACTGCCGATGCCCCCCAATCCAGTCAGCCGAAGAGAAAAGGTTCCAAGAGTACCAGATTACAAGCAAAGCGCCAGAGAACAGCAACGCCTTCTCCTACCCCAGTATCTCCAATCCCAGTAGAATCATCCCCTTCTTCTCCAGAAACATAGACACATCAGATTCCATCTCCTCCTCAGTCACAAGAAAAACCCCAAGTGGAAGAGCTCTAGCCAGAGGTGCCTCAGCCAGAAGAAATACCGGCCGATGTACACGAGCAGACCACCGATCCAGCAAGCCTAATCATAGCATCGGTAGTCTCCTCGATCCAGACAAGTACTGCACCCCCTCAAGGTAATATACTTTCCATTTATTACCGATGAACCTATTTCCTACTTTATTAATCACTTCTATCAATCTTTCAGCTGACATAGTTTCATCGGCAATTCCAGCCGATCAGCCCGTGGTTCCATCGGCGTCATGTAGTCAGAGGCGAGAGATGGCCCTGAAACAAGTAAGTTACCCAATCTCTATCTGTATTGTTTATCCGTGCTTGATCATAGAATAACTTATTTTGTTTTCCTTTTCAGGAACAGGACTCTCCTGACAGCTTGTTCTCCTTTGCCATCGACATCTCTGAGGATGAAGGTGAGGAGGCAAGTTCTTCTCGAGCTATTGGAATCTCATCGACAGAAATCAGAGCAAAGTTAGAAGAATTATCGGCCCTCCTTCATCAAGACACAGCCCAATTGGTCGACGACTCTGATCTGGCCAAGGCTTTGTTCAAGACTCTCAGAGGCCAAATTCCTGCCGATGCCGAGGAGATCCTCTTCAAGGCTGCTCACTTAGAAAGTCGGCAGCTTCAATATCAAAAGGCCGCTCAGAGCCTTGCCTATAAAGCTAATTACGCCCAGCTCTCAGAAGAGATGATAAAAGTGAAGCTCCTCGCCGATGAAAAGCACAAGAGCATCGACATCTTGAAGTCCTCAGGAGATGCGCTGAAGCACAAGATCTCTGATCTATCGGCAAAGAGAGAAGCCCTATTGGCAGAACTCAAACAGGTAGAAGAAGCTTTGTCCCAAGCTCAACAAGAGGAAAGCCAGCTGCCTGAGGCGATCAAGCTTCTTGAACAAGAGCGAAATGTCCAAGCCCGCAAAGCACTACAGATGAAGAAGAAGCTGAAGCCAGTGGAGGGCTCTGCCGATGATGACATGATGGAAATAGAAGAAGCCAACCAGATCCGTCTGCGTGCCATATCGACGATCAAGGCTTTGTTAAACATGTGAATTCTTCATCGCCGGTATACTTGCTCTTTTCCTCCAAACACTCCTGATATTTTCGGTCTAGCCGATAGGACTGTTATCGGCACCTTTTAAAACATTGAGTTCGGCCTCAGATATACTTTGATCCAGCCGATAGGAATGTTATCGGCACTCTAAAATTTTATGCATCAACCCATATGCTAAGATAATATTTCTTTAGATACTTGCCGTTCAATGCCCTGGGAAATTCAACTCCTTCGAGAGTCTCTAAAATATAAGCATTACCAGGAGCAGATCGATTTATTCGATAAGCACCCTCCCAATTGGGAGACCACTTCCCAAATTTTGAGCTTTTAGTCCCAATCGGTAAGATTAGTTTCCATACTAAGTCCCCATCGGCAAACTCCTTAGCCTTTACCTTCTTATCGTACCATCTGGCAACTCTCTTCTTATTCTCTTCTATACTTATCAAAGCCCTTAGCCAATGCCCTGCTAAATCATCCAACTTGTCTATCATCAAAGTAGCATAGTCATCGGCAGCCAATTGATCTTGAAAAGATAATCGCCTAGACCCAGTTTTAGTTTCCCAAGGTAACACTGCATCATGTCCATACACCAACTGATAAGGTGAAACGTTGGTCGACCCATGACAAGCCATCTGATATGACCATAAAGCTTCATTCAACAACGTATGCCACCTCCTAGGATTTTCTTCAATCTTTCATTTAATAAGCTTGATAATTCCTTTGTTACAGTCCTCGACCTGCCCATTAGCTTGAGCATAATAAGGAGAAGAATTCAGTACTTTAATTCCCATACCGATTGCAAACTCATCAAACTCCCCTGATGTAAATATAGTACCCTGATCGGTAGTAATTGTTTGAAGAATTCCAAATCGGTAAATAATATGCTCTTTCACAAAATCAATCATGTTGGCCGATGTGACTTTCTTCAAAGGAATAGCTTCAACCCACTTAGTGAAATAATTGGTGGCAACCAAGATAAATTTATGCCCTTTGCTAGACGGTGCATAAATCTGGCCGATTAAATCAATAGCCCATCCTCGGAACGGTGAGGGTTTGATAATAGGATGCATGGCCGAGGCGGGTGCTCTTTGAATATTGCCAAATTTCTGACATCCTTGACACCCTTTGAAATACTTAAAACAATCCTCAAGTATAGTCGGCCAATAATATCCATTTCTTCTAATCATCCATTTCATCTTAAAAGCCGACTGATGTGCTCCACACACTCCCTCATGGATTTCTCCCATTAAACTTTTAGCTTCATCATCACCTATGCACTTGAGAAGAATTCCATCAATTATTCGGTAATATAATTCATCTTCGAGGAGCACATACTTGGTGGCTTGAAACCGAACACGTCTCTCAACTTTCTTAGATGGATCCTTTAAATAATCAACAATTTCTTTTCTCCAATTATCGGCACTGATTGCCGATATTGTGTTTAATATGGGCTGATATCCCGAGGCATGCTGAGCCAACCGATTGGTGAAAGCCCTAGTTTGGTTTTGGATAATTGATGAAACCCTAGTACTAACCTCTATGCTAAGTGTGTGTAGACTTAATGAGGTTGGTACATGCCAAGTGATGGAGCTAGTGATGATCATGGTGATGATGGTGATGACCACAAGGTGATCAAGTGCTCAACTTGGAAAAGAAGAAAGAGAAAAACAAAACCCTATGGAGATCAAGGCAAAGGTATTACTTAGGGTTTTGGTTTTGGTGATCAAGACACCATAGAGGGTGTGATCACATTTAGGATAGATAGCCGTACTATAAAGAGGGGAATTCTTTGGCTATGCGGTTATCAAGTGCCACTAGGAGTCATTGTTCATGTGCATGCATTTAGAACCTAGTGAGCTAACTTAACTCCTTCGAAGAAAATAATTGTGAAAATGCT